>NW_023494786.1:775362-875362 GCF_904425465.1 Colossoma macropomum
TAACACTAGAAGTCAATAGTCACCCAAATCTTTTCTGCACATACCTCCACAAAACATCTCACAACCTGCGTCCAGGTCTTCATTAAGGAGGTGCAGACTTGTAGACGTGGTTTAGGACACAGTATGAGTTACTGTGAGCTATAAAAATGAACAAAACTCCCCTGTGTAGCTGAACTCTGGGACGAGCCATTAGAGCCATTAGGCGTTGTGCTGAATTCTGACACCCCTTCAAAATCAGAATCCCCTTTATGGGCATGCACTTCATGTAGGCATACAGATGCTAGATTACATCATACGTCTGTTTATAAGTAACCGAAAAATATTGGATTTTTGATCTGAGATTATAAATATTTATATAAATTTAAGTATAAATATAGAATCCTTATGCCTGCGTGACGTGAATCAGCAGGGGAGTCTGATTTCTGCACAACACCTGTTATCTGCTATTCCTGCACCTACATTCTGAACAAAAAGTCTTCAATATTGTACCAAAGAAAGGTTCTATGACTTATAGAGGAACAATAGAGGAACCTTTTTGCTGCTGTTTAGAACCACTTTTGTAAAAAGGTTCTTTAAAGAGCCTTATACAAACCGATTTTCTATCATAGGAAAGAACTGTTTAACCACACAAAGATCCATTTATGCATTTAGAGTGTTCGTAGTTCTGTATAACACTGAATGTGTTTACATGCACTTCATAATCCGATGACTGCAGAAAATCAGATTTTGTCAGTAATCCGATCAACGCGTTTGCATGCACTTCATACATACATACATACATCATCTAAACCGCTTATCCTTCTGGGTCGCAGTGGGGTGCTGGAGCCTATCCCAGCTGTCTTTGGGTGGAAGGCAGGATCCTACATGCACTTCAGTAATCAGATAATGTGGAAACTCCAGGTCTACATGAGTCAGACAGTAATCAGATGTCTGTTTTACAACCAGCCAATAAACTCACAGAAGACGCGACGTAAACATAACGTAAAACTCAAACTTCATGCCGCATTTTTTTATTAAAACATCGCAACTTTACCTGAAAATATGAACAAACATCATCTAGAGGATGAAGAATGTTTAAATCATTGGTCAAGCGTGTATTTGATTTCAGTGTCGCTCCAAAAGTGTTTTGCTGCATCTCGCGGCGACGCTGCTCGCTTATTTCCAGTACCGTCATCTGTTTTCGCACATGCTCAGACTGAGAAATACGAAAGAAATCAGAGTAAGAGTTTACAGCACTGAGAAATCTGATTACTGAGCTAAAATCCAGCCTCTTTATCAGATTTCTTAATCAGATTTCTAGATCGGAGTATGGTGTTTACATGGCCATTTAAATAATCAGATAACTGGAGAAATCAGACTATGATTGGATTATTAAGTGCATGTAAACACACTCATTGTCTTAATAAAGATCCCTTACGTGTACTCAATAATCCGATCATAATCCGATTTCTGCAGTTATCTGATTATTCAAATGGTTGTGGAAAAAAAAAAAGAATCCAGGAGACTGGATTTTAGCTCAGTAATCAAATTTCTCAGTACATGTAAACTCTTACTCAGATTTCTTTGTTCAGGCTTCAAGCTGCTGCTACTGTTTTTAGCTTCATGCTAACGTACTTTCGTCCGTGTTCATAGAGAACAGTGAGTCACACAGTGTCAGAAACCACAGAATCAGGTCTATTAGAGACACTGAACACCTCCACACAGTCTGAGACTGTGTGTGATCATTTAGGCATACGGTTAGCACCATGCTAATTGCTAATTACATAAGCTTCCATTGCCCGTTAGCTATGTTAGCCACGTAGCTCCAGTGGAAAACTAAAGAAGCGAACTTATCAGGGTGAAATTGGGTAAAGCTGATTTTCTGCTGGACTGTCCCTTCGAAGGAGCTGACCCGTAGTGACCTTTTCCGTGAGTCAGTGATTTTATACAGTTTGAGGGACACAATCAGCAGCCAATCAGGTGTGTTTGTTTCCCCTTAACAGTGATGCTCTGAGGGCAGATCATGCCAACCTGCAGCACAGCTCAGCCGTTGCCCTGGAGACGGCGGCCTCTCATCAGGACCTGCTGGACAGAACCATCGAGCGTCTGCGCGGGGAGGTCAGCAGCGCCGCCAAAGAGAGAGAGGCCATGCAGAAGGAGAGGGACGAGGCAAAGGCCGAGGTAAACACTTATGATGTCTGTGTGGTTTTATCAGTTATAATTTATTGTGAAAAAGTATTCACCCCTTTGCATATTTGTCACACTTGAATGTTTCAGATCATCAAACTATTCTGAATATTAGACAAAGATAATCCAACTAAACACATAATGCTGTTTTTAAATGATGATTTCATTTATTGAAGGAAAAATGCTGTTCAGAACTATCTGCCCGTATGTGAAAAAGTAATTGCCCCCTTGGCTACTAAATCAACCGGTTAACCAAATTCAATGGACTACTGGGTTCAGTTTCACTGACCACTGGGCATGATTACTGCCAGACCTGTTGAATGTAAACATCACGTAAATAGAACCTGTCTGGCAGTGTGAAGCAGCTAGAAGGTATCAGAGAGCAGCACATGATGCCACGTTCTAAAGAGATTCAAATACAGATGCAAAGTCCGTGAAATCAGCTAGTCTTGAAATCAGCCACTCCAGAGAACCACAGAGAAAGCCATTATCCACTTGGAACAGTGGTGAACCTTCCCAGGAGTGGCCGGCCAACCAAAATTTCACCAAGAGCGCATCCAGGAGGTCACAAAAGAACCCAGACGGACATCTAAAGAACTGTAGGCCTCACTTGCCTCAGTTAAGGTCAGTGTACATGATTCCACACTAAGAAAGACACTGAGAAGAAATTACATCCATGGCAGAGTTGCAAGGCGCAAACCACTGATGACCAAAAAGAACACAAAGGCTCATCTCACATTTGCCAAAAACATCTAGATGACCCCCAAGACTTTTGGGATAATACTCTGTGGACTGATGAGTCAGAGGTGGAATTGTTGGAAGACATGGGTCTCGTTACATCCGGCATAAAGCTAACACTACATTCGTCCATAAGAACATCATACAGAACACCGACAGTGAAACGTGGTGGTGGTAGTGTGATGGTCTGGGGCTGCTTTGCTCCTGCAGGACCTGGACCCAGGACCTGAATTCTGCTCTCTGTCAGAAAATCCTAAAGGAGAATGTCCGCCCATCAGTTAGTGACCTAAAACTCAACCAGAGTTGGGTTATACAGCAGGACAATGAGCCGAAGCACACAAGCAAGTCCACCTCTGCATGACTCACTTGAATGACCTTTTAAACAGGCTTTTTTGTTACTGTGTCTTTAAGAACGATGTATGCAAATGAGCTCTGTTCTGACTATGCCTCATTCAAAGAGCAGTCCAGGCTGAAACACTCCATGCTAAACTGCTCTAGACTGAACAGCCGGATATATGCAAATGTGTGACGTCACAAAAACAAAGAATTCAAAACGGGCTGTTTTTGCAGTGTAGGTTCCATATATGGACTGTATGGACTGGAGAGTGAAACAAACAGTGTTTACAAACTATATCAGCCACTTTTATTTACAAAAAAGTGAGAAATATTCAATTTTCCATGATATGGGCTCTTTAAACGTGAAAAAATATATATTTTTCTATGTTTAATCCTCTTCAAACCTGTTGGAAATCATCTCAGGTGGCTCCTCATGAAGCTTTTTGAGACAATATCAACAGTGTGTAACAATTCTCCCCCCCCCTTCTCTCTCTCTCTCTCCCTCTCTCTCTCTCCCCACCTCTCTCTCCCCCTCTCTCTCTCTCTCCCCCCCCTCCCTCTCTCTCTCTCTCTCTCTCTCTCAGGTGTCTGCTGTGGTCTCCAGGCTGCAGAAGGAGCGGGGGATCTCTGGAAGTGCAGCTCTCTGAGCTCCAGGTTCAGATTCACAGATGTGTGTATGCTCAGTGCTGTAGGTGCAGATGTTCGTCCAGTCTGACTGTCTCCTGCGTGTGATTGACAGGTGGAGCTGTGTGAGATGAGCTCAGCCCTGCAGAAGAGAGAGGAGGAGAACAGGGGGCTGATGGGAAGACTGGCAGCAGTGCAGCACCAGCAGGTACAACATCAGAGGTCAACAGGGTCAGACTGACCTGTGACTGAGTGTAGAACCAGGTGTTAACTCTGTCTCTCTCTCTCTCTCTCTTTCTCTTTCTGTTCTCTCTCTTCTCTCCCTCTCTCCCTCTCTTTCTCTCTGGGCTCTCTCTCTCTCTTTCTGTCTCTCTCTCTCAGTATTCTCAGCAGCAGGTAGAGCAGATGTTGAGGGAGTTGATGGACAGCAAGAACAAGCTGACCTACGAGAAGGGCAAACTGCAGGTCTCTCTCTCTCTCTCTCTCTCTCTCTCTCTCTCTCTCTCAGTTCAGTTCATTTCAAGTTTGCTTTATTGACAGTTTACATTTCTATTGTCAAAGCACTGTAACAGTTATCTATATATAAAAAATAAACAATAACAATACAACAGTTAAGAAGGGAAATTGTTAATTATCAAATAATAATACAAAAGTACATCTAATAATAAAACAAAATGTAAGGATTCGTCAAAAACCAGACGCTCGCGGATTAAAAGGACAAAAGGTGTTTTAATAGGGCTAGGCAGATGCAAGGTCAGAAGGCAGGCGTGGGTCAAATCCAAAAGACAAACCATAAACATATCATATCACCGAGCAGACAGTCCAAAAAGAGGCAAGGCAAAAACGAAGTCAAAAAAATAGGCAAAGGTCCAAAAACACTGATCAGCAAAGACAGGCAACAGTACAAAAGGGCAAAGGCAAAGTCAAAGAACGAAATAATGGTCATAAACGTACAGCAAATAACACTTGGGGAAAACGCTCAGTATGTTCGTGGAGAAGCAATACCTCGCAAAGAGCGAAACTAAACTAAACTAGCCTGGGCTTAAAAGCTAGTCTGACTGAGTCATATGATTCAAAACACAGGTGCAAACATTTAGTACTCAGATGAGCGCGACCTCTGATAGGAGCGCGTAATCTCCTCAGAGGTCATGTGATTCCCCATAGTATTGTGGGTAATGCAGTCTGTCGAGTCCAAGTTATCTTGTGACACGGGTCGATGTGTGACACAAAATCTATTTAATATGTGTCTGCAGTATATAACAAGAGAAAATGAATATATTACATATATACAAATATATAACAGTGAGTAAAAGAAAAGATTGTTGTGTGGTGGTCACTCACTGGTCACTCTCTCCTCCCTCTCTCCTCTCTCTCTCTCTCTCTCTCTCTCCAACTCTAACACTATCCATATCAAAGCAGAAGACAAAGGCCCAGTCCCACTTCACCCTTCGCCCCTACCACTGAGCCCTTAGCCCTCTGTTTTGTGCGTTCACGTCTAGGGGTAGGGTGTCCCGATCGTTGAAATAGTGGGGTAGGGCGAAGTGTTGGGGCTACATGACCCTCCAAACTAAATCACTAATAGCATGCTAATGTCTCGGTAGCTAGCTAGCTAACTTTCCCGTTCCACCTTAAATAGTCCAGCAGTTCTGATGCCTGAAACGCCAGAATGTAACTGCTGCACCATTTAAGGTGGAACGGGAAAATTCAAACAAGAATCTGGCAAATATCTGACTTCAGCTTCATATCACTGAAGAATTAGTGGTGGGTGATAATAAATAATTGCCCCCCTCTTTGAAGTCATATGATGCCCTAAATGTAACTAAAGCCCAGCAGTGAGGAGCTGAACTTTACCCTCCTCTGCTGTCACTGCAGACTGGCAGCGTCGCCTACAGAGCAGCACCAGTAGCTGTTAATGAAGTGATGCTCTTTTTATTTGAGGGTCCCATTTCGTAGGAGAGATTTCAACCACTACCCTGTAACTCAGTTCCAAGGGGTTAGGGTGACACTCAAAAACAAGGGGTAGGGGTAAAAAGCAGAAATGGGATTGGGCCTTAGGTTATTTCTTTTGCTGTTTGTCAAAAAGTTCCAGTTGCTGGGTCACACAGCCGATCTGTCAGCTTGGTTGTTGCCGTGCCAACAGCAGAGAGGACAGTGACAGTCGAAAAATCAGAGAGCGAATAAAATAATGTTCTGCATTTCCACAGTTCAAATTTTCAAATTGTGTTTGGTTTGCAAGATCTTTATGATTTCTCTTATAGTGAAGTTGAAAGATTTAGATTTAGCCACGCCCCCTGCATTTGCACATGAGTATGTCTGATCCCCAGGCTGTGTGTGTGTGCATGTGTTCAGACTGAAGTGCAGCAGCTGGGGGCGGAGCTAAAGGCTCTGGGGGCGGAGCGCACAAAACAACACCAAACAGCCTCGTCTGGGGAGAACAACTACACACAGGTACACACACAATGGTCATTTATACAGAGGAAACACATTCACACCCATTCTCACCGTCCTCTCACTATCCTTTCTCTGCCCGCTGAAGGTGGCCGCTGTGTACGATGCGCTGGACGCAGCTCAGCTGGCCAACCGGAGTCTTTCTCAGAGTCTGGAGACGGCCTTACTGTCCAAACCAAACGTTACAACACGTTTCTGTTAGAGCTGGTCAGGTTCTGAGAGTGACCGCAGGCCTGCTGGCACCAGTGATGTAATTTAAAGGACTGGTGGGTGTGTCTCTGTGCGTGAATGTATGATGTCATCAGGGAGGCGGAGCTACAGGAGGCGAGGGAAGAGATTGGCCGCTTGGCTGGGCAGGTCGACGCCCTGAGGCAGCAGCTGCGCCGAGAAAAGCACCACAGGAGGAAGTCGGCTCAGCGGGATGTGGCTGAGGTACTCTCTGATTGGTCAGCACCTCTGACCTCACAACAGCTCAGTTAGACTGGGGTTAATTATATGTGAACTTGTGCTTAAATAAACAGTGTTAACGCGCAAAACACTCAGAAGTTGAATATGCATATTTTTATGATTTAGTTATTATTTTTAATTTTTTGTTGTTTTTTTGTTGATTTATTATTTTTATTGTTATTATTATATTTTAATTGGTGTCATTTATTTGATTTTTTTTAATCTTTACTGCTGTTGTCTTAGTTTTGCTTTCTATTTTATTTTTTACCCTACTTAGTTGTTTTATTGTTTATTTTTATTGCTTTATTTATTACTTTATTTATATTTGTTTTGATTTGTTTTGATTTCTGAATCCTATGTGCCTCATTTTTATTTATGTTATGTACTGTTTTAATATTTTCTTTCTTGTTTATTTTCTTAACTGCACCTTTTCTGTCATAAAATTATTATTTATTTATTGTTTTCGATCCCTTTTTAAATAATGCTGGGCTACATTGTAAATGAGGGTCAACCTCAATGTACTCCAAGTTTAAATAAAGGTTGATTAATTTATTGATTGATTGATACTCAGTTTTTCATTATTTATAGTCAGGCTTTCATTTTTACATGTATATTTTTATCAGTAGTTTGAATTTTATATATATATGTATGTTCAGTTTTTTATCCAATGTTCTTGACACATCATCTATAGGGAACAATAAACAAAATATAAAACATAAAAAAAAAAAAAATTCTGCAAATTGTAATGCACAATTTCCGTTTCTGTTTGTTTACCATATTTGGTGTTTAATATCTTGGAAAGAAATATAAGATAAAGCATAAAATGTGCCATAACTTCTGCATTTTAGGTTTTATTTTTTATTGCAATAAAAATAAACAGTGATTGTGCATTAAATTGTGTGTCAACTGTTGGCTGTATGACCTCCTGCTCATTAGTCGCCCTCTTTTCTCCCATTTTAATCTCTCCTCCTCTCTGCCAGCTGAAGAAAGCACTTGAAGATGCGTCCAGCAGGTCAGGTGACCTGTCGCGAGCCAATCGGGAGCTGCGTGAGAAAGTGTCTGAGCTGGAGAACCTAGTGTCCAGTCAGAGGTCCCGAATTAAAGCCCAGAAAGCCCAACTAAAGCAGCACCTGGACAGTAGAGTGGCCCTGAGCAGCTCTCAGAGAATGAAGGTATGACCCTTAATCTCTATCTGCTGCGTCTGCGGCGGATGCTCGGTTACCACAGCAATCGCTGACCTAATCCTACATTAATGAATGTTTTAACTGCATTTAAAGGTGCAGTGTGTAAAATTAGTGTATAATCACCTGTAACTATGAGTCACTGTGTTTTCGTCAGCTTAGAATGAGCCCTTCATATCTACAGAGGAAGCAGCTCCTCTTCCAACAGAGGCTGCCGCCGCCATGTTTCTACAGTAGCCCAGAATGGACGAACCAAACACTGGCTCTAGAGGGCGCCTTTCAAATCTTCACGCTCAAGCAGCTTGAATTTGGTAGTGCTGTAGCTTGGATTGGAGGACGTATAAAGGAGAAGAATCAGTGGTTGATGTCGGTGCTGTCTGTTGTGAGAAGTTTGAGAACCCAAATTTAGACAAATGGAGGATCAGATTTATTATTTAGCACAAGAAAAAGCGAGGGAGGGTGAATCCTCAGTGTCAAAGAAGAGAAAGAAAAGCCTGATCGTCACTGTAGGTTCTACTACACGCTTGGAAAGGGAGGGGTGATGGAGGGGATTCAGTTGGTTGCAATATGCAGCCTCACCACTAGATGTCACTAAATCTTAAAGGACCCATATAATGGAAAACTGAACTTTCCTCACTTTCTTCAAATATGCGTTTCAAGCAGTATGTAAACAAGTTTAAAATGCACTGGTCTATGAGGTCTATATATGGAAACTAACCCGCAAAACCAGCAACACAGGAACCCACCAATTTGGATAAATCAACCTATACGGGCTGTTCTGCTCTTTCAGAGAGATTCAGAGTGGTTTGGTGTGAAATGGTTCAGATGTCTTTACAGTGGTGGTGATAGGAACCAGGGGTCGCCATGACTACAACACAAATATAGACATTTTATTTACTATCCAGAACCACCAGTGAACCTACACGAGTCTTCTGAGTTTATATGGAACATTGATGATGGGAAAATAGTGGAAAATCTGAAATACGTTTTCTTTGGGGACTATTTTGCCTCACAACACCCTGCATATCATGTATCCCTCCACCATGAATGGATCTTTAGAGTGAGTTCTAGGCCAAACGGTGTTCAGAACCAGTTTATTTTAGAGATGGACATCTGGTTCCTATCACTGTTTCACCCCAAACCACTCTGTACAACTTTGTTTACATCTCAACAACTTAATTATGCAGATATTTAAGTATTTATCTATTTATTCACCCCAATTTAACTATGAATGTTATTCACTCCCCACTTCAACATTTCTCTGAAGAGAATTTATACCATTTGTGGCAAAACTAAGGCCAGAATTCAACCAAGATGTGACCACTGGTTCTCGCAAAATATGTATCCAGAAAATACACATACAGATTCTCAGTAGTCAAAACTCTCCTATAGGAATAGGTCATTAGTGATGATGCATTGGTAAAGAGATGTGTTTTGTGTTCCTGCAGGACTTGGAAGCGGAGATAAAAAGCCTTGAGAGCTCGAAGAATGAATATGAGAGGATGTGTTATGAACAGGTACCTCGTTACAGCCGCAAACATGCAAAACACACAAACACAAAACAGGCTGAACGCTGTGAACATGCTGTCGCACATGCCAGGCAAGGTCAGTTTGATTTGGTAATATTGGATTATATGACTGAACACAGTCTGACGGCTCATGACTTTGAGTACAGTGTTGATTTATAAAGCACAATTTAGACACAAAGGCCATTCAGACTGCTTTACATGAATAAAAGCAGCTTTTAGAAACAGCTGTGTGTGTGTGTGTGTGTGTGTGTGTGTGTGTGTGTGTGTGTGTTTCAGTCTCAGGCGTTTCTGCAGGTGCGCAGTGAGATGGCAGCTCTGCAGGGCTGAGTTGCAGAGTCTGTCCTCCAGCCAGCAGGGGGAGCTCCAGGCAGAGAGGACGCTCAGTCGCACACTGCAGGAGAAATGCAAAGTTAGTTCTCCATCTCCAAACTCAACTTTTAAAAGATTTATACCGATTGAACATTTTTATTACGAAACATAAAAAAACAGCACAATCTGGTCAAGAATTTTTTTTGTTCAATACCAAATGTAGTGCACCAGACTGCTAGTTAATACCATGGGTGTTTGGTTGATTCTGATTGGTCTAACTCAGGGGTTCCAACCCAAATGTTAAGAAGAGCCATTTTGTCCCGTTTCAACAAAAATCGACCCACCTTGGGAGCCACAAAATTTCATGTCCATTTTACTGAAGTGACGTTTTACCATCTTGGCTGTAAACATGTCTCAGTATGTGCTAAAATATAATATAAACATAAACACAGACTTACTTTGCTCTGTCTTAAGCTTTAACTCAGCTATAGCTGCTTTTCTCACATCTCCAGCAGGAAACTTTTCCTCAAAAGTAGAACAGTTTCTGTAAAATGTCTCTCAACGTTCGACTTTTACGAGCCTGAAGTCGCTTCTTATTCTCCAGCTTCTTGTTGAATTTTCCTGTTCCACCTTAAATAGTGACAGGACGTAAGTGCCAGCACCGTTTAAGGCGGAACGGGAGGATTTAAACAAGAAACTGACTTCAGCTTCACAACCTTTTAGTGTTTGTCAGTTTCTCACTGCAGATTAAACGTATCAGGAAACCAGCTGGAGTGATTATAAACACAAATAAGCCCATTCGTCTCCAAATTATCGGCGTTCGTCTTAAATCTCTCTCTTTGCCTTTTTGTTAGCTACTAACGAGGCGAGATTGTTGTCTGCATTGCTATGGTACCGCCGTCTGTTTTCACACATGCGCAGACTGAGAGAAAGGAAAGAAATCAGAGTAAGAGTTTACATGCACTGAGAAATCTGATTACTGAGCTAAAATCCAGCCTCTTTATCAGATTTCTTTATCAGATTTCTTAATCAGATTTCTAGAGCTTACTCTGATCTAAGATATCAGAGTGAGCTGTTTACACGACCATTTGAATAATCAGATAACTGCAGAAATCTGATTATGATCAGATTATTGAGTGCATGTAAATTATTATCTCTTTTAAAACATTTGAGGGAAATTCCCTGAAAACCCAGTAAGTTGGGGGAGTGAGTGGCTTTTACTGTCCACAAAGGAGGACGAAGTGGTTTTAGAATTACTGGCCTAGTGGAGCACTCCTACCTCTAACTGAGTGTGTGTGTGTGTGTGTGTGTGTGTGTGTGTGTGTGTGTGTGTGTGTGTGCGTGTAGATTCTGGAGGAGTGTGTAGTGAAGTTAAGCGCAGAGAGAGATGAAACAGAGCTGAGGATGAGGGAGGTCAGCCAGGAGTCTCAGCAGGTACATCTACCACCACGCAGTGCATTTACATTGACCCAGGCTCGTCCTCTGCTTTAGCTGGCTGTATGCGGCTGTTACGAGGGCGTTACATGCAAAATCCAGTAGAAATTTTGTCTAAGTCAATATTTACATAATTAATGCTTTAGAAATTTTGCATAATCATGAAGTCAACTAAGTGCATATCAGTAAAGCAGCACTATGTACGTTTTGGGGATTTGGCGCCCCCTCTATGTAATTGCACGCAGCGTGCAGAGGAACATTCTGTAGCTTCGGTTGTGCTTCGGACCCCCAAAAGTGGATGAATCTAATGATCAGTCAAAACTTGGTCGCGTCTTCTTAGGATGTGAGTGAATTACCTACTATTGTCATCATATCTTCATCAGTATTGAACATGTGTTGATTCTGAGATCATTTGAGAGGAAGGTGAAGGTGTGAAAAATAGGTGTAAAATTCTCAAAAAAAAGTTTTAAGTAAATAAATAAAAGAATCTTTTGGTCCCCAATTCACTTGTTTTTGCTTTTCACCCCATCCCTCGTCTGTCCCACTCTTCTGTCCGCAGATTTCGGAGAACCTTCAAGAGGCGCACAGCTGGTTCCGCTCCAGGTTTGACAGCCTGAACAGTGAAGTGGAACCTGAGGAGCATCCTGAGTCCAGCGGGAATGTAAAGGACATCCCAGCCCCAGAACAGGATACGGGCGAGATATCCTCCAATAACAGATCCGTGAGTAACAGCTTCGGATCGGGATCTGGAGGAAAATCTGATTCACACATTCCTTTAATTTTAGAACTGGAACTATACAGATTAATAGACGCTCACATCCCGAACAATTAGCATGGTGCTAACTGCAGGCCTGAATCATCACACACTCGCCTCAAACTGTGTGGAGTTGTTCAGTAATCCATCTAAGTGCTGTTCAGACTGCCAGCACAAATCAGATTTTTTTTGGCATATCCAGATTGGATTTAGGCTTTGTTCACACAGCAGGTAAAAGTGGCCCAAATCTGATCTTTTTTCTATATATGTGACTCAGATGTGTGTCTGTGTGTCGGTGTGATCAGATAAACACACTGAATCTGACATTTTCGGTTCCGATTTGAGACGCGTTCATTTGTGGTACTGAAATCCGATACGTGACGATAGCGTGACGCTCTGTCCTTTTACACATGAGGGTCAGTTTAGGAGCTGATCTGTTCAGACTGATGTCGCATACAGACCACATTTAAAATATAATGTGAACAGCCAAACAAAACAGATCAGATTTGGTGAGAAAATCAGATCTGGGCCACTTTTACCTGTCTGAACGCAGCCTTTGATAGTCTAGACAGAAAAAAAAGCACATGAAATCTGATTTTTGTGAATCGGATATAAAGCTCATTTGGAGGTGGTTTGAAATGGGATTCCAATCAGATTTTACATGTGTGTCTCAGTCTGGACGCTCAAATCGGATTTCAACATGTCTTTTGCGTGACTCGCAACGACAACATCGAATCCAGATTCGTTTGAAATCCGCATCACCAGCATAGCTACGTAGTTACTGACGCCTACGTTGTTACCACGGCAACCCATGCAGACAGACGATGGGTTGCATGATGTCTGGAAACACAAATCCAATCTGATCACTCGTAACAGAGCGGACGGTCATCTCAAAAGATCTGGCTTGAGAAACAAATCGGATTCCCCTGCAGTCTGAACTCAGCCTAATAGACTTGATTATGTGGTTTGTGACACTATGATGCACTGTTATCTATAAACATGGACTAAAGTGCGTTAGCGTAAAGCTAAGAACAGTAGCAGCCTGAATTTTGTCTGTACTTTTGTTCATTTTTGTACATAACTTTATGTATAACTCTCATTTTCACTGTAATACACACCTAACAGTAGTCACTAGTTTTCACTGGTAACTGTGACCGATCGATTTGTCACTGATTGTGTTAACATGCACTTAACAATCCGATCATTATCGAATTTCTGGAGTTATCTGATTATTCAAATGGTCGTGTATACAGCACACACTGATTGCTTAGATCAGATTAAGGCCTAGAAATCTGATTAAGAAATCTGATAAAGAGGCTGAATTCAAGCTCCGTAAAGGGGTTTTTCAGTGCATGTGTACTCTTACTCTGATTTCTTTCGTTTCTCTCAGTCTGCACATGCGCAGTGTTTAACACACCACAAAACACTTTGGAAACGATGGTGAAACCGACTACATGCTTAACGAAATGAACAGTTTGAACATTGTTCATCTTCTAGACCCCATATTTCAAACGCAAAGCACAATCATATCCGGCCCGCAAAATTATTTTAACTTTCTTTTGATATTTGCCCGTTTCACAGCGCGCTAGACTACAATCCCCAGCATGCACTGCAACGCTGCCACCATGCTCCCCCAGCAGGTTACAGTACAATTCTACCACACCTGTCACATCACCAGACACACTGGCTGTGTTTTAGTGGCAGTTAGACCAACATAAACACTACATACACTAAAAACACTGAGCAGCTCAGAAAGTGATCCTAAGAATTAATGAACTTACAGCAAACAGCGTCCAGTTCAAGTGCATAGGTAGGTTAAAAGACTGACCTCTTGGGGATTTTCAGGGGAGATTTTACATTTTGATATATAGACACACCAATATTGACACCCTTGGTTAATTATGAGCAAAATGATTTTAAAAAAAAATTCTTAATTATTTATCTTTTTTTGATCATTCATTCAAAATATTAACAAAAATCTAATCTTCACGTATAATGATCAGCCACATGCTTTGAGGCGAGTCTGTGGTGATTTAGTTGGTTAGCACGATGCTAATTGGTGATGTATTAGCTTCTATTACTAGTTCATTAGCCTCGTAGCTCCAGTGCTAAAACTGTAGAAGCGAACTTCAGACGCTAAACACGTCTCAGCTGTTCGTCTATGTTTGGTTAAATAGTGAAATTGTGTGAATCTTGTGTTATGTTGTGTTTTGTGTTCAGGTTCTGCAGTGCGTTGCGGAGCCGGAGCTGGAGCGCTGGGCGTCCACCCTGCAGCGCTGGGAGACGAAGAGGGAGCTGGCCCGCATCGCAAGTGGACACAAACGCATTGGACGAACGCACTCATTAACGTAGCACACTCCCTCATATACAGCCATACGGGCAGAAGTTTTAGACCCCCAGTCAAATAGCATGTTTTGTTGACACACTTAAATATGACATTCTTAATGACAAATTAAGCCCAGTTACGCTCAGTTTCGCTGCTGGACTGAGAACCAGAAATATCCAGCCAGCAGTGTCCTGTGGGCAGCGTCCTGTGACCACTGATGAAGGACTAGAGGATGACCAACACAAACTGTGCAGCAGCAGATGAGCTATCGTCTCTGACTTTACATCTACAAGGTGGACTGACAAGGTAGGAGTGTCTAATAGAGTGGACAGTGAGTGGACACAGCGTTTAAAAACTCCAGCAGCACTGCTGTGTCTGATCCACTCGCACCAGCACAACACACACTAACACACCACCACCACGTCAGTGTTACTGCAGTGCTGAGAATGATCCACCACCCAAATAGGGCCTGCTCTGTGAGGGTCTGACCACTGAAGAACAGGGAGTGCGCTCCTGTATGGTCAGTGGAGCTGATAAAGTGGACAGTGAGTGTAGATATAAGGAGGAAACAGATGAGAATGTGTGATATAGTTGTATAGTTTATTGTATAATATGAAATATATAAGCTTTTCTGTGAGGACATTCCAGCAAACACAACTATGTATATTTTGCTATTATATTTGTGTTTAATGTTTTTCCTGTAGCAGCGGTTGCTGTATTTGTGGCTGAGTATGAGCTGTAAGTGGTCAGTCTAGCCTCATTGTCCACCCGGGTCCAGTGAAGGTGTGATTTATTGAGATTTCTCTGCATTTATGATGAAAATAAGTCATATTTCTTACACAAAAGCTATGTTTATTGTATATATTATCATGTACACGATTCATATTTGTGTGAAAATCAAAAGGAGGCATCTGAATCAACACCTTTATAATAATGTCAAAGTCAGATCAAAGCTTTTTTTGTTGTTTTTTAAATTTATTTTTTTATTTCATTATTTTTATAAGTTTGCTGCTCTTTATATTGTGTGTTCATCTAATAATGAATAAATCAGTAACTAATAAACGGCCCAACATTACTCTGAATAAAATCTTACTACATTAACTTACATTAAAAGTTTATTTTTTTCATCCTCTTGAAAAGTTTCCATTTTCAGGGTACAGATATGGTCGTGTGCAAAAGTTTGCGCACCCCCAGTCCACATTTCCACATTCAAGGCGTCCTCTAAGGCTTTAGGGCTACGTTCACATTACAGGCCTCGCTGCTCAAATCCGATTTTTTGCTCAAATCCGATCTCTCTGACTCGATGGTTCACCCTCGTTTAGATAAGTGACGTTAACTACAAAACTACAAAACGTAATCACTGCACTTACATAATATCTATCAGATAAATATAAATAAAACTACAAAACAAAAGAAACCTGTTTATTTATTTGTTTAATTAAAGAGAATAGTGCTTACAGTGATCAGATACAGATAAAACTGTCATGGGTGATAAACATGAACACAAAACTAAAGAAGGGAAAATTGAGAATAAAGAAGAAATAAAATAAATAGATAAATTAACCTCAAATATATATAGTCTTAATAAATGTTGTGAGATGCCAGTGAAAGGACAGTTTAGCAGTTTTCCATAGTTGTGACCTAAAATCTCATAATTATGATTCCTATGACTTAGTATTTCCTAATTATGACTTAGTATCTCATAATTAAGACTTGGTATCTTGTAATTATGACTTAGTGTTAAAATTATCACTATCTCATGATAATTATGACTTAATATTGTGATAACTATGACTTAGTATCTCCTGATTATAATAATTATGACTTAGTATCTCATAATTATGATACTTATGACATAATATCTCATAATTATGACTTAGCAACTTATAAATACGACTTAGTGTCTCCTAATTATGATAACTGTGATGTAATATCTCATAATTATGACAACGTCTCAATTACGATGTAATATCTCAATCATGACTTGGCATCTCATAATTATGACTTAGTATCACATAATTATAATGACTATGACTTAGTATCTCATAAGTATGATACCTTTGACATAATATCTCATAATTATGACTTAGTATGTTATAATTATAACAACTATAACTCAGTGTCTCATAATTATGACTTAGTATTGAATGCTTATGATAATTATGACTTAATATCTCATAATTATGACTTTGTATTTCATAATTCTGACTTAGTATCTCATAAATGTGATGACTATGACTTTGTATCTCAGAATTCTGAGTTACTATCTCGTAATTATGATAATTATGAATTACTTTTTTCTAATTAAGACTTAGGATTTCCTCCTAATTATGAGATACTAATAATTATTATGATATTATTGAGCTATATTTATGTGAAACGAGCCGTAAACGAGCTTCCACAGTTTATTTTTAGCGTCTCACTTTCTTGTTTTGATGACGTGTACGAAAGCCCCCGCCTCCTCCGGTGGGGGGCGCTGCTCCGCTCCGCCCGCTCTGCTGCCACGTAATCCCGTCTTAATCCCTGGCTCAGCGGCGGAGGGTCCCGGTACCGAGCAACGGGGGTCCGGAGCAGCGCGTGCCCGGAGACACGCGCAGTAAACCCGGCCGAGCGGACAGCCGCCGCGCTCGGTGTGTTTCGGATTTTTTACGACCACGTGGTCCGTAGCGCACCGGGCACGGAGCGCGCGCGCGTGTGTCTCGGCTGTTACTTTTTTGTCCTCGCGCTCTCGCCGTACTGCGCGAGCACCGAGCTCCAACTTTTCCCTTCGCTGCAGAGCAGAGCAGAAGCGCGCGAGGGGTGAGCGGAGCGCGGAGTTCACGCGCAGTGGAGGAAAAACTACAGACAGAACCCCGAAATATAACTTTAATGGCGTCATAGGCAGCGCGAGAGCGAGGTAAGGCACGCGCGCGACTTCTGGCACGTTCCACGGGGGGGGGGAGTGTGTGTGCGCGCGCGTGCACGGTACTATGTGTGTGTGTGTGTGTGTGTGTGTTTTGCTTACCTAGTTGGCTTCTTTTTTTTAATTACCCGTTCCACCTTAAATGGTGCGGCGCCTCAATGTAACTGCTGCACCATTTAAGGTGGAACGGGTAATTAAAAAAAACAACAAGGCAATTTCAGCCTCATGTGAAGTTGGTGGCACAAAAATCAAGCTTTTCGTGCTTCATCCTTTATTTATTTGTTGTTTTTGTTTGTTTGCATGTAAATAAACAAATAAAAACACGTCTCGCGCCCACCTGTTGGGCTATTCTTAGAGTTTGTGGTGGGAGATTTTGAGCTGAACCAGCAGCAGAGAGGAGTTTAGGCGTGTCCCAAACCGAGACCAAGTCTCTTACGTAGTGCACTATTTAGGGAGCGAGAGTGACACTCTATCCCAGAGTTCACACTCCCTGTTTTAGTGCACTTTCTGGCGTGTCTCAATTCTCAAAAGTCCGAGGATGGCTCTTCAAGAGTTCTTTAGAAGAGGGAATGGTTGTATCTAGAACCAGGAGTTCTGCATAGAACCGTCTGCATGCTTAAATGATTCTTTGCATGGTGAAATTGGTGAAATGGTTCTTCTCTGCTTTGAGAATGTGTTGTTTATGGTTCTGTATAGAACCTTTTTGAAAATGGTTCTAGATAGCACCAAAAAGCATAAACGATGTCAAGCTTGAACCCTTTTTGGAGCTGTATAGAACCACATACAACACTTTTTCCATCAATCACCATGCAGAGAACCCTTAAGCATGTAATTCCATTCCTTTTACTAAAGAACCCTTGAAGAACCACCTTTTTGAAGAGTTTATATTCCTATGGTTCAGCACGCTGATGATGGTTCTAATGGGCGGTTTGGGGAATATCGGGGAAGAACGCTTATAAGGTTGTGAGAAAGTTCTGACTGCTCTTTAAATAAGACACAGTACAGATACAGAGCAGCCAATCAGAGCAGAGAGCTCATTTACATACATGAATATTCATACATAAACACAAACGTCTTTGTAGTTTTTTGCTTTTTTGCATAGTTTAAAAGCTCCTGTTACCATTTTGCTTTGGGTTCAAATAACAGGTGAATGGACCAATAAAAACGCACAATGAGTATCATAGAAACATACTGAAGTATTGCAATATTACATTTTATATATATATGTGTGTGTGTGTGTGTGTGTGTGTGTGTGTGTTCTTTCATAAAGACAGTAGTTCAATATAGAGCCATGAACACTCAAAGAACCCTTTGCATGCTTAAATGGTTCTTTGCGTCGTGAAATGGTTCTTCAGATTGATGGAGAATGTGTTGTGTATGGTTCTGTGTGGCACCTTTTTGAAAGTGGTTCTATATAGCACCAAAAGCGTTCTTCTGTGGTTACAAACTTGACATTGTAACAATAGCAGAACCTTTTTGGTGCTGTATAGAACCGTATACAGCACATTCTCCATCAATCCGAAGAACCATTTGACTATACAGATGGTTCTGTGAGTGTTTGTGGTCCTAAATAGAACCCTTTGTCTTTACTAAAGAACCCTTGGTGAACCATCTGCACACACGGGTAACTTCACAGGAGAGAGACAAACGTTCTCATGTTTCAGTGAAAGTTAATAGAAAAGTGAATTTAAAAGTGATTTGTTCACAGTAACGTTTGAGTGTTTCTGTTGGTGCGTTTCTCATGTAATCTTGATTCAGCGAAGAGCAGCTGGTGTTACAAAACCGTGTCAGAAACGGAGGAGTGACAGTAGGATGTGTACAGGAGTTTTTTCTAGAATAAAAGTCTCGTTATGTGAAGCCGTATTGATCCTGACGTCTCTGGGACGCAGACTCCTCCTGACCGAGTGATCAGTTAGACGGCTGTCCCCTCACTACGCTGTTGGAGTGATAAACGAGTGTGTGATGGTGATAAACGAGTGTGTTACGGTGCTAAACGAGTGTTTGATGGTGATAAACGAGTGTGTTACGGTGCTAAACGAGTGTTTGATGGTGCCAAACAAGCGTGTTATGGTGCCAAACGAGTGTGTGATGGTGATAAACAAGTGTGTGATGGTGATAAACAAATGTGTGATGGTGCTAAACGAGCGTGTTATGGTGCCAAACGAGCGTGTGATGGTGATAAACGAGCATGTGATGGTGCCAAACGAGCATGTTATGGTGCCAAACGAGTGTGTGATGGTGATAAACGAGCGTGTGATGGTGCCAAACGAGCGTGTGATGGTGCCAAACGAGCGTGTGATGGTGCCAAACGAGCGTGTGATAGTGCTAAACGAGTGTGTGATGGTGCCAAACGAGCGTGTTATGGTGCTAAACGAGCGTGTGATGGTGATAAACGAGCATGTGATGGTGCCAAACGAGCGTGTTATGGTGCTAAACGAGCGTGTGATGGTGCTAAACGAGTGTGTGATGGTGCCAAACGAGCGTGTTATGGTGCTAAACAAGTGTGTGATGGTGATAAACGAGCGTGTGATGGTGCCAAACGAGCGTGTTATGGTGCCAAACGAGTGTGTGATGGTGATAAATGAGTGTGTTATGAGACCCTGTGGTCTCGGTCTGTCTGGGTCAGCAGCTCCTGCCTCAGCGTGGTCAGTGATCTCACAGACGATCTGATGTTCTCAGCGATTGTGCAGCGTTTCTGTTCTTTACTCCACATTGTTTAGTAGAACGCAGAGCCGGAACCGCCCAGCTCAGACACGCCCCACATCCTCCGCGGGTCCAGACGCTCACGCCTAGTTCCTGTTTGCCGGGCGGTCTGGGGGGCAGTTCGGGCCTGGAGAGCTTCTGTGTGTGTGTGTCTGAGAGAGAGTCTCTCTGGCTGGTGTTGTTTCTCCCTCTGTCTGTCTGTCTGTCTCTCTCTCTCTCTCTCTCTCTCTCTCTCTGCGTCTGTCTCTCTCAGCGTTTTCGTTGCTGGCCTTTGCACGGTTGCCATGACTACAAGTGTGAAGTTTCAGCGGGAGCCTGGATGGGGGAAAATTACTAATTTTTCTGAACTGACCCTCCAAAAACCAAACGTTACTGAAACGATGCTGAAATCTTTCAGTAGAAACTCGGCCTGTTTACAGAGGCGCTCAGAGTGGCAATGATTAGGGGTCCAAGCACTAAATGGTGGAGGCCTCTTGGTTTTTGATTGGATGATTCTTCATCTTCTTCTTCTTCTCCTCCTCCTTTTCTTCTTGTCCTTCTTTTTGTTCGTCCCCTCCTTTTTTCTTATTCTTTAACAACTTGTTCTTCTGTTTCTCCACCTCTCCACCTCCTTCTTCTCCTTTGTCATCTTCTTCTCCAGCACCGTCTCCTTCTCTTCTTGTTTTCTCCTCCTCCTTTTTCCTCTTCTTATTCATCATCTTTGCCACCTTCTCCTCTTTCTTGTCCTTCTTCTATCTTTTCTTCTTCTGTACTTCCTTGTTCCCTTTTTCTCCTCCTCCTCCTCCTCCTCTTTCTTCCTTCTTCTCCTCTTCCTCCCTTTTTCTTATACTCCTCCTTCTTTTCCATGTTCCTCAATACCAACTTGTTCTTCTCCTTCTTCTCTTCCTCCTTCTGCTCCTCTTTTTTGTTGTCCTTCTTTTTCTTTTCACCTCCCTTTTCTTACGCTTCCTTGTTCTCTTCTTTTCTTCTGCTCCTTCTTCATGTTCTTCTGCACCTACTTGTTCTTTTCCTTCCTCTCCTCCTCCTCCTCCTCCTCCTTCTCTTTCTTATTTTCTTTCTTCTTGTCAACCTGCTCCACCTCTTCCTCTCCACCTTCTTCTTCACCTGCATCTTCTTCTTCTTCTTTCGTGTTTTCCACCCCCTCCTGCTGCCTCTCCTTCTTGTCGTTCCCAGTCTTCATTTCTTCTCCTCCAGAGAAGCGTATTGTGGAGACCACCCCCTCTTCTGGAGTCTGAATAACGCTGGGTACCTAAATTTAGTAATTTTCCTGAAATCGAGGTTCAGATACACAGAAATGTTCCTGTGTTTTATATTCCAGCCTATTTATATCTCTTCACTGTCAGATCAAAACCTAGAACCTCCTTTATGTTTATTTATACACCTTTTGAAAAAACCTGCTGCCCTTTAGGTTGTGTAACAGTGTCATGAAGAAAAGGCCGATAGAACAGATCCAGAACGACTATTGTACATTATAAGTGAAAGGGAGAGTCCACCAGTTTTTAAAAATTCTTTCATAATCAAATGTTTAAGATGTAAACGGAGTCGTTCAAAGTGGTTTGGTGTGAAACGCTCCATTCTAGGGAAACTTATTGTTCACAGTGGTGGTGATAGGAACCAGACGTCCCCCTCTAAAAGCTACCTCACAGAAAGTTACTACAAGAAATGGTTTTGAATTCACTGCCTGATGTCTTATGGTAGTTTCGAGAACTTAAACTCCATTCATGGTGGAGGGATGCATAACATGCAGGGCGCCGTGAGGCAAAATAGTCCCCAAAGAACCTTATTATTTCAGATTTTCCACTATTTTCCAGCATCAACATTCCATATAAACTCAGAAGACTCGTGTAGGTTCACTGGTGGTTCTGGATAGTAAATAAAATGTCTATATTTGTGTTGTAGTCATGGCAACCCCTGGTTCCTATCAGCACCACTGTAAAGACATCTGAACCATTTCACACCAAACCACTCTGAATCACTCTGCTTACAGCTCTCACACTGAGTTATGGGGGAATTTTGGAAAATGGGTGGAGTTGCCCTTTAAGTACTTCCATCAGTGTGTTAATAATGAATTCGTGTCTCTCTCTTCCTGCAGGTGGGCCGCGCTGACCATCTCCGCGTGTGTGAACACCTTCGGCTCCGAGGCGGATGTACGTGAGGCACCATGCGGCAGCTGAAAGGAAAACCCAAGAAGGAGTCGTGGAAGGATAAGAAGGAGAGGAAGCAGGCCATGCAGGAGGCGCGAGAGCAGGTGGCCACCGTGGTCCTGCCCACGCTGGCCGTGCTCGTCCTGCTCATCGTCCTCTTCGTGTACGTGGCGACCAGGCCGGGGGCCGTCCAGTAGAACCAGTAGATCCCTCCCCTCCCTCCCATTCGCTCTCTCCCTCTCTCCTGCTCTCTCTGTGTAGACTTGGTGCCATGCCGGGAGGCCAGTGTTCCCCCATAAGACCCCAAATACTCCTCCTCCTGCGCCATATACGGACAAACACCATATTACAGTGGTGCTGTTATATATTACAGTAATGATGACGGACACAGTGACAGTATTGTGATTATATTGCTCCATGTTGCGACCTTGTTATGCCTTATACAACATAACACCACACTGGTGGATCAGTAATGAAATATTAGCATTAATTTGACAAAAATCCGTTCCTTTTGTTGGATTACGTGAACCAGAACTCCCACGGAACCTCATCGGGAGCCGTGATTGGTCAGCGCACAGTAAACAAATACTGTGATTGGTTTGAACGTTGACATTTCTTTCTTTCTTTTTTTTGCGATGCCAGTGTTGCAAAGAACAGTACGGCGGTCATGATAAACAATATGTATTACAGCCCTATAGGGCTGTGTCCCAAATGGCTCCCTGTTGGACTTTTGATTGGTTGGAGGGCTCGTTTGCATATTGCAGACTTCAGCGATATCAGTATTGTGAAGGACAACATTGCGAAACTAATTAATATATGATATATCATGAAGCCCTATAGTGCTGTGTCCCAAAATGCTCCCTTGAGCATCTAGTGCACTAGTTTGTGAATGGTTAGAGGGCTTATTTGCATATTGCAGCCTTCTGCCATATCAGTATTGCAAATAACGCATAACAATGCAAGCATCGCGATAACGATGAATCAGTATATATTGTGCAGCTGTATCAGGCTGTGTCCCAAAATGCTCCCTATTGGACTCCGAATGCACTATTTCAGTGTAGTGCACTATTTTTTTGATTGGTTGGGGGGCTCATTTGCATATTGCAGACGGTATCACGAAGAACAGCATGATGGCAATAAACAAATGATATGAATCCTTGTAGTGCTGTGTCCCAAAATGCTCCCTTGAGCATCTAGTGCACTGGTTTGTGATTGGCTCAAGGCTTATTTGCAAATCGCAGCCTTCTGCATGATCAGGGTTTGCAAAGGCCAGCATTGCGATAACAGTTAATCGATATTTATTGTGCAGCTGTATCAGGCTGTGTCCCAAATTGCTCTCTGTTGGACTATTTCAGTGTAGTGCACTATTTTTTGATCAGTTGGAGGGCTCATTTGCATATTGCAGGCGTCGCACTAACGATTTACAACTGATGTATCATCCAGCTCTATCTGGCTTTGTCCCAAATGACTTCCTACTGGACATCTAGTGCACTATTGGGTTATAGTAAGCTAATTTGTGGTCAATTTGGCCAGCATTGTGATAACAATTAACTATCAACAAACCATATGTTGTGCAGCACTATCAGGCTGTGTCCCAAATGCCTCCCTGTTGGGTAGCTAGTGCACTATGTGGGTTAAGTGGGCTATTTTGCTATTGGTTAGAGCGCTCAGTTTCGTATTGCAAAGGACAGAAACGGTTAACAAACCATTTTTCGTGCAGCATTGTCGGGCTGTGTCCCAAATGACTTCCTATTGGACAACTAGTGCACTATTTGGTAATAGTGCACTAATTTGTGGTTCATTTGGCCAGCATCGCAATAACAATTAATAATTAACCAGATACATTGTGCAGCACTATCGGGCTGTGTCCCAAATGGCTCCCTGCTGGGCATCTAGTGCACTATTTGGGTCAAGTGTGCTGTTTTGCAATTGGTTAGAGCGCTCAAAGGACAATAACAATTAACAAGCCATGTATTGTGCAGCACTATAGGGCTGTGTCCCAAATGGCTCCTTGATGAACTTCGGAAGCACTATTTTGGTATAGTGCACTGCTTTTTGATTGGCTGAAGGGCTCATTTGCATATCATGATGCTGAGCCTTGCAATACTGATAACGATTAAACAGTCAGAGGACAAACTGCATTTATTTATTTTTTTTGGACCGTGTGAAGGATTCTCCCTCTTATTCGGATCCAGCTGGACTTGACTGTGCCCGACCGAGTGACTGTGGCGGCCGCGTCGGCCCGGACTGCGTTTACAGGGTTTCCACTTCCATGCCAAAGCGCTTGACACTTCAGGACTGCACCAAACACGTACACACACACACACACACAGGCTTGGATGCTTGACCTTGCTGGAATGGACTTCAGTGGACTAACAGGGCTGATCTTTCCCAAATAGCAACGTTTAAAGGGGAGGTTTTTTTTAAAAAAACTACTTACTTCAGTTATTAAAATGGTTTGGTATGAAATGGTTCAGACTTCTTTACAGTGGTGGTGATAGGAACCAGGGGTCACCATGACTACAACACAAATATAGACATTTTATTTACTATCCAGAACCACCAGTGAACCTACACGAGTCTTCTGAGTTTATATGGAATGTTGATGATGGAAAATAGTGGAAAGGGGCTGTGAGGGAGCTGTTAGAGGTGGACGTCTGGTTCCCATCACCACCACTGTGAACAGTTCTGACTCGTTTCACCCCAAACTCTGAATGGCTTTGTTTACATCTTAACCATGTAATTAATCAGACACTTTTAAATATTGGTGGACTTCCCCTTCAAATTAAGCCCATGTGGTTCACACAATGTAAAGCAATGTTGCAAAAATACCAAAAAAAAAAAAAGCAAAGAAATGGAGGTTTTATAATGACAGTGATGATATACTGTACATACATGATTGACCAGCTGGCCGAAGGGTCACGTTCGAGCCGCTGGTCAGTTTAAATCAAACTGCAATGTTTAATTTCTTCTTATTTTGACATTCAGCTTGGAATAATGTCTAATATATAATGAATTATGAAATTATGAATGGCCTTATTATGTTATTCTAGTGCGTAAAGAGATTTTCTCAGTGTGCCCCTCCTTAATGAGCCCCCCCCCACACCCCTATAGACTGTACCCTCACTCACATCAGCGTGCCTTGATTAAATTGTGTTTCTGAACAGTTCAGATTGTATATTTGTGCACACACTGGTCATTTTTCAGCTCCACTGACCACATAGTTTTGCTCTGTAGTTCTACACTTACAGACTGTAGTCCATCTGTTTCTCTGCACCCTGTTCTTCAGTGGTCAGGACCCCCATGGACCCCCACAGAGCAGGTACTATTTGGGTGGTGGGTCATTCTCAGCACTGCAGTAACACTGATGTGGTGGTGGTGTGTTAGTGTGTGTTGTGCTGGTACGAGTGGATCAGACACAGCAATGCTGCTGGAGTTTTTAAACACTGTGTCCACTCACTGTCCACTCTATCAGTCCACCTTGTAGATTCAGAAACGAAAAAGTCAGAGACGATAGCTCATCTGCTGCTGCACAGTTTGTGTTGGTCATCCTCTAGTCCTTCATCAGTGGTCACAGGACGCTGCCCACAGGACGCTGTGTCAGTGCCACCACGTCAGTGTTACTGCAGTGCTGAGAATGACCCACCACCCAAATAGTAGCTGCTCTGTGGGGGTCCATGGGGGTCCTGACCACTGAAGAACAGGGTAACAAAGTACGCAGAGAAACAGATGGACTACAGTCTGTAACCGTGGAACTACAAAGTGCTCCTATGTGGTCAGTGGAGCTGACGCAGTGGACAGTGGGTGTAAATGTACGTGTGTGATCTGACGAGCCTGTAAGCTTTTCCAGCTGGCCTTGGATCATAAAAGTGCCTTAATAACTTTAAATGAGTTGCATAGAATGAATGAGTTCATTAAAAACGATGATAAACTGCTGCACCGACTGTTTCTGTGTGAATTCATTCTGTTTTAAGGCCTCAGATTCGGCCTTGGTCATTTTCTTCAACAACAGCGCCATCTAGTGGTGGATATCAGGATTGCTCTGTGGATTTGACCCGTTCTTGTTCAGTGTGATGACATAAAATGCTACAGAACATGTTCTGATTGGTCTAAAGTGATGAAATTTGGTGTAGTTATAGCTTATATTGACATTTAACAGGACACGATAGATTTTATAATGGAGCTTTTATGCTTTCATTTATAATCAGATTTTAATTGCAGCCCACGTGGCTAAATTTAATTAACTTTTTAGCCACTTTTTGGAAACATTTTTGAGAGTTCTGTTTAGAGGAAGTCGGTTTTGGACATTAATGGGTTTAACAGCCGGTAAAACATTGGTGTGTAGATTAAAATACAACAAATACAAATGAATTTAACAGCAGTTTAACATGCAGTCTTAAAAAAGATGGTTCTTCAAGGGTTCTTCAGTAAAGACAGTGGACCTATATAGAACCATGAACACTCAAAGAAGCATTGATTAAAGGGTTCTTTGCATCATTAAAGGGTTCTTCAGATTGCTGAAGAATGTGTTGTATATGGTTCTATGCAGCACCTAAAAGGGTTCTGCTATTGTTACGATGTCAAGCTTGTATACAAAAGCAGAACCCTTTTCAAAAAGGTGCTATATAGAACCATATAAAACACGTTCTCATGGTCCGTGGCCCACCAACACCCTGGGCAGTCAGTGGACCCTGGGCAATCAGAGGCCCATGGGTTTTGGACCCTGGGCAGTCAGAGACCCCTGGGAAGTGGACCCTGGGCAGTCAGAGACCCATGGGAGGTGGACCCTGGGCAGTCAGAGACCCCTAGGCAGTGGTTCCTGGACAGTCAGCGCCCCTGGGCAGTCAGCGACCCCTGGGCAGTGGTGCATGGGCAGTCAGAGGCGCTGCCCCTTTAAGAGCCGCGCTGCTCTGTAATTCCTCTGCGGCCCCTTTAAGGAGGTGATGACGTTCTTCGCGTATTTTGTCGATGCGGTGCGCAGGTCGCGAGCTGCCGGATACGAGCGTACGCGTCCAAAGCGCGAGCGCCGCCGAGACCCGAGATCCTGTCCCGCAGCCACGTCGCCGCGCCAGAGACCCGCGTTGAGGGAGCTCGAGCGCTTCCGGTCCAGACGGGTCCGTGATTCTCGCGCGCTCCCGGTAGGCAGGCTGCGATCGCGCGGGATCTGTTTCAGCGCGAGGTAAATGCAAATGACAGTCATTGATGCAAATCAGCGGTGAGTCCAGATACACACTGAACCGCAGATTACACTGAGAGTGTGTGTGTGTGTGTGTGTGTGTGTGTGTGTGTGTGTGTGTGTGTGTGTGTTTTGGACAGAGGTGCACAAGGCGCACGCGCACGGTCACGACACGTCACACTGTACAAATGACCGACAGAAGATGGGATCAACAGAGCAGCTCGGTATATCAATACCTCTCTCTCTCTCTCTCTCTATAGACTCTCTCACTATCTCTCTCTGTAGACTCTCTCTCTCTCTGTAGACTATCTCTCTCTCTATAGACTCTCTCTCTTTCTGTATAGACATTCTTTCTCTCTCTCTGTATAGACATTCTTTCTCTCTCTCTGTATAGACATTCTCTCTATAGACTCTCTCTCTCTATCTATACACATTCTCTCTCTCTATTGACTCACTCTCTCTCTCTCTATACACGTTCTGTCTCTCTCTAGATATTCTCTCTCTCTAGACTCTAGATATTCTCTCTCTCTCTCTCTAGACTCTCTCTATAGACTCTCTCTCTCTGTATAGATTCTCTCTCTCTCTCTCTCTCTCTCTCTCTCTCTCTCTAGACATTCTCTCTCTTTCTCTATAGACTCTCTCTCTCTCTAGATATTCTCTCTCTCTCTCTCTCTCTCTCTCTCTCTCTCTCTCTCTCTCTCTCTCTCTCTCTCTCTCTCTTTGTTCAGCACATTTCAAATGGAATTTTTCACTAAGTGTCCACTTTATTAGAAACACCTCCCTTATATCTCCACTGTCTGTGTGTACAGTTACAGTCCGTAGTCCGTCTGTTGCTGTACGGTGTATCAGCCCCTCCACCCCATCAATCACCGGTCAGTGTCTGACCACAGGGCCGCTGTCTTCCTGATGTTATGTTGGTGTCTGACCACAGAGCCGCTCCCAGCCCCGCAGAGACACCGATGTGTGTAAAAACACTCACACCAGCATCACACACAATGCCACTGTCAGGGTCACTGCTGTGCTGAGAGCGGCTCTGAGGTCAGTCAGTGACCAGTGATGAGGGCTAGAGAAGGGCTGGCCCATGAGGATGTTTGATTTGGCCCACTTTAAAGAAACCGTAACCCGCTCGCCCACTGAGAGGTCAATACTGTATTTATACTGTTCTGTAGAACTGACCACTCTCCTGATTACAGTCCTGTCTCTGTTAGTGTAAACATCTTCATTTGGATATTGTTTTCGTATTTTTGGCTCTCGGCCCACTTTATTCCCCCTGAGACATAAAGTTAGGGCACCCCTGGACTACAGGATGACCAACACACTGTCCATCTGCAGATCACATACCATCTCTCACTGAACACCCAGTGAGGTGGAGCTACAAGAGAGGGTTTCTGATAAAGTGGACAGCTTAGGCAGTTCTGTCTGCTTTTTGTGCTGTTGTCTACTCTGTGTACTGTAGTGTACTCGAATGTACTTTGTGGTGCACTTCAGTGTAAACTTAGTGTATGTTTGTAGTGTATTGTGCTTTATGTACTTTAGTGTACTTTATGAAGTGTAGTGTACTTAATGTTTGTTAGTGTACTTTATGCAAATTAATGCACTTTGTGTAGTATACTGTACTTTACGTACTCTAGAATATTTGGGTAGTTTAGTATACTTTCTGTAATTTCATGTACTTTAATGTACTTTAAATAGTTTAGTGTACTTTTGTGTACTTTGTGTACTTTTATAGTGTACTTTTTGTAATTTTGTGTACTTTATGCACTTTAGTGTACTTTAAATAGTTTAGTGTACTTTATGTATCTGCATTGTCCTACAAACAGTCTAAATCAGAAGAACTGTGCCGATGCTCCTGTGGCCTGTCTGTCTGTGTGTCTGTCTGTGTGTCTGTCTGTCTGTGTGTCTGTCTGTGTCTGCGTGGTTTTTTTGTATTCTTTTTGTAGCTGCTGTTCTGGCCTCGTTTTGGACCAGTTCTGATGACCATTTTATCAGTGCACACAGGGCAGTGACCATTTTGAGTCCTGCAGGTGCAGCAGAGGTGCAGATAAAGGGCAAAAATAGAAGAGAAAGAGAGGGAGAGGAAAAAGGAGGTACAGAAAAAAGACAGCAAATTAGTATAATGAGAGACAAAGAGAGAAAAGGGAGAAAAAGGGTGAAAGGATTGAGAAGAGAAAGAAAGAGGTGAGACGAGAGGCAGAGAGGAAAGAGAGCGTCAGGTGTAGCAGATCAGCACAGCGTGAAGAACCCGTTTGTGTTCATATTTAGCTTTGACTCTTTAGCTCGGCCTCACTTCACCGCTGCAGCCCCGAGGCTGTCCATTCTGATACGGGAAATGATGATAGGGGGATGTTGTGAAAGCAGCAGTTGGACCCCACATATAGTCGATCAGCCAGGATGCGTTTGGTGTCTGAAGTTTGCCTTTTTTACTTTTAGCACTGGAGCTACGAGGCTAATGTAGCTAACAAGTAATGGAATCCTATACTGCGCCAGTTAGCGTGATGCTAACTGCGTAAACCATCACAAACTCACCTCAGACTGTGTGGTGTTCATTAATCTCTAATAGACCTGATTATGTGGTTTCTGACACTGTATGATATATTATGTATGAAAATGGACTAAAGTAGGTAACATAATGTAACGTTTTTAGCATGTATGCTAGCATAATTACGCTAGTTTTTTTGCTTATATAGCGTTTTTAGCATGTATGCTAGCATAATTACGCTAGTTTTTTTGCTTATATAGTCACTCTCAAGAAAAACTATGGCTTTGCCCGACTACATATGATTCTACATAACTGTAAACAACAGCATAGTGTATCGCAACGACAGTAAACCAGTGTTAGCTACTAACAGTAATAGACAATAAAATTGTTAATCGCAATTACGTACCTGATTAACCGTCAGCCAAAATTTCATGATCGGCCCAGCTAGCAAGTAAGACAGCTAAATAGCCAGTTTGGCCACTTTGGGCCTTTAACAGTTAATAGATGTAGGACAATGAAAGAAAGTTAAACTGTTAAGCGCAATTATTTGCTAAGGCAATAAGCCACGAGAGGCTGTGCGTTACTGTGGTTATACCACAGGGAAGGGTGTTGTTAGGCACGGCGCAGAGTAAAGCAGTAAAGCAAACTCCCTCCCTGTGATAAAATCACTGTAACGCACAGCCTAAAGTGGCTCATTGCTTTTATAAAGCAGCGGCCAACATAAAATATGATAAAATACACAATTTTTCAAAAAAATGTAAGTTATTTTTAATAATAATTGACATAAACAAGTTTTCCGCCAAGAAACTTAGTTTCTTTAGAGTGTGGTATCGCTGCCAAGCAACCGTGGAAGCTGAAGGAGGAGAACGTTCGGTCGCCCATCGCAGATGTAGATCAGCTTCAGCCTTTTTTTGAGTTTCCCTCAGGAGAATTTCACACTTTCTCCCCTCGTACCCCACATATAGTCGATCAGCCAGGATGCGTTTGGTGTCTGAAGTTTGCCTTTTTTACTTTTAGCGCTGGAGCTACGAGGCTAATGTAGCTAACAAGTAATGGAATCCTATACTGCGCCAGTTAGCGTGATGCTAACTGCGTAAACCATCACAAACTCACCTCAGACTGTGTGGTGTTCATTAATCTCTAATAGACCTGATTATGTGGTTTCTGACACTGTATGATATATTATGTATGAAAATGGACTAAAATAGGTAACATAATGTAACGTTTTTAGCATGTATGCTAGCATAATTACGCTAGTTTTTTTGCTTATATAGCGTTTTTAGCATGTATGCTAGCATAATTACACTAGTTTTTTTGCTTATATAGTCACTCTCAAGAAAAACTATGGCTTTGCCCGACTACATATGATTCTACATAACTGTAAACAACAGCATAGTGTATCGCAACGACAGTAAACCAGTGTTAGCTACTAACAGTAATAGACAATAAAATTGTTAATCGCAATTACGTACCTGATTAACCCTCAGCCAAAATTTCATGATCGGCCCAGCTAGCAAGTAAGACAGCTAAATAGCCAGTTTGGCCACTTTGGGCCTTTAACAGTTAATAGATATAAGGACAATGAAAGAAGGTTAAACTGTTAAGCACAATTATTTGCTAAGGCAATAAGCCACAAGAGGCTGTGCGTTACTGTGGTTATACCACAGGGAAGGGTGTTGTTAGGCACGGCGCAGAGTAAGGCAGTAAAGCAAACTCCCTCCCTGTGATAAAATCACTGTAACGCACAGCCTAAAGTGGCTCATTGCTTTTATAAAGAAGCGGCCAACATAAAATATGATAAAATACACAATTTTTCAAAAAAATTTAAGTTATTTTTAATAATAATTGACATAAACAAGTTTTCCGCCAAGAAACTTAGTTTCTTTAGAGTGTGGTATCGTTGCCAAGCAACCGTGGAAGCTGAAGGAGGAGAACATTCGGTCGCCCATCGCAGATGTAGATCAGCTTCAGCCTTTTTTTGAGTTTCCCTCAGGAGAATTTCACACTTTCTCCCCTCGTACCCCACATATAGTCGATCAGCCAGGATGCGTTTGGTGTCTGAAGTTTGCCTTTTTTACTTTTAGCGCTGGAGCTACGAGGCTAATGTAGCTAACAAGTAATGGAATCCTATACTGCGCCAGTTAGCGTGATGCTAACTGCGTAAACCATCACAAACTCACCTCAGACTGTGTGGTGTTCATTAATCTCTAATAGACCTGATTATGTGGTTTCTGACACTGTATGATATATTATGTATGAAAATGGACTAAAATAGGTAACATAATGTAACGTTTTTAGCATGTATGCTAGCATAATTACGCTAGTTTTTTTGCTTATATAGCGTTTTTAGCACGTATGCTAGCATAATTACGCTAGTTTTTTTGCTTATATAGTCACTCTCAAGAAAAACTATGGCTTTGCCCGACTACATATGATTCTACATAACTGTAAACAAGGGCAACGAAAGAAAGTTAAACTGTTAAGCGCAATTATTTGCTAAGGCAATAAGCCACGAGAGGCTGTGCGTTACTGTGGTTATACCACAGGGAAGGGTGTTGTTAGGCACGGCGCAGAGTAAGGCAGTAAAGCAAACTCCCTCCCTGTGATAAAATCACTGTAACGCACAGCCTAAAGTGGCTCATTGCTTTTATAAAGCAGCGGCCAACATAAAATATGATAAAATACACAATTTTTCAAAAAAATTTAAGTTATTTTTAATAATAATCGACATAAACAAGTTTTCCGCCAAGAAACGTAGTTTCTTTAGAGTGTGGTATCGTTGCCAAGCAACCATGGAAGCTGAAGGAGGAGAACGTTCGGTCGCCCATCGCTGTACACTGCGGTCATTTCATTAAGTTTTTGTCATATAATAATGAACATATGATATCACAGCACTGTTTAATGCAAAACCTTCGCTTTATAAGTACGTTTGGTCCAAATCACCACCGCGAGTCTTATTTAGCACCAATCCAGTGGCGCCACTCTTCTCACACTGGGGCTGAATCTCAAATGGCTCCCTGCTCCCTACATAGTGCACTACATAGGAGTTCCTGGATCCTGCAGCCCAATAGTGAATAACACAGCTAAGAAACAGTCATTTGAGACTCAGACACATCCACACTTGATAAATGATGCACTGTTTGACTGTAGAGGCTAGAATGTCTAAACTTTCATAGCTAGAACACTATTTAGGGAGTACGGAGCCGTTTGGGGTTCAGCCTGGGTTTGACGCGACTTCTGACTGAAGTGTGAAAGACATTCAAGTGATATTTTTAGACTTTTATACTGCAGTTCTGTAGTTAATCATATTGTAAGTGCTTTAATTCCAGCTTGTGATATTAATGATGGAGCTGTTTTGGCTGTTTTAGCCTGTTAGCCAGCTGACCAGCCTGGTTCTAGATAAGAACGTAAGCTGTCAGCTGCTCAGTTATGATTTCATGGTGTAACATTGGTGCTTTCAAAAAGCTACGTTTTGCTCTTCTGCGTGAAAACACAGAAAAGAGTCTCCACACTGAGGGTCAGTTTAGAAAGCTCTGTCTTCACTGACCTCAGAAACGCTGTAGTGGTCAGGAGGCCTGGTCACCCTCAGCACATTTATGATAGAGATCGTGTGTTTTGTTATCGTGGTGTGTAGTGAGCTGATTCGCCGTTCGTTGTGTGGTGTCAGCACTGTCTGCGTTTACTGGTTCTCTGTGTCTGACCGTGTCTGACCGTAAAGTGGTCCGCTCAGTGCAGTGGTGGTGGACTGTTTTGACCGTTTGACCCCTGCCCTCTGTCCCTGAGCAGATATGGAGGTAATGACGCCGCTGATGGAGGAGGAGGGAGGGGACGAGAACTCGGACGAGGAGAGCGAGCCCAAGCAGCAGCCACGCGGCATCACGTGAGTTTGACCTTTCACCTTTGACCTCTGACGTCCTGGCTTTAATAGCTTCCCTCCCCCACCAGGAGGGGGCCAACTGACAAACTGAGAGGAGAAACTCAAAGTGATTGGTTGCCATAAATGGAGCAGGAGTCTGATTGGTCAGGGTTAAATGGAGCAGTACTCTGATTGGTTAGAGTTAAATGGAGCAGTAGTCTGATTGGTTAGGGTTAAATGGAGCAGTAGTCTGATTGGTTATGGTTAAATGGAGCAGTAGTCTGATTGGTTATGGTTAAATGGAGCAGTATTCTGATTGGTTAGGGTTAAATGGAGCAGGAGTCTGATTGGTTAGAGTTAAATGGAGCAGTAGTCTGATTGGTTAGAGTTAAATGGAGCAGTATTCTGATTGGTTAGGGTTAAATGGAGCAGTAGTCTGATTGGTTATGGTTAAATGGAGCAGTAGTCTGATTGGTTATGGTTAAATGGAGCAGTAGTCTGATTGGTTAGGGTTAAATGGAGCAGTACTCTGATTGGTTAGGGTTAAATGGAGCAGTAGTCTGATTGGTTAGGGTTAAATGGAGCAGGAGTGATTGGTTAGGGTTAAATGGAGCAGTACTCTGATTGGTTAGGCTTAAATGGAGCAGTAGTCTGATTGGTTATGGTTAAATGGAGCAGTAGTCTGATTGGTTATGGTTAAATGGAGCAGTAGTCTGATTGGTTATGGTTAAATGGAGCAGGAGTCTGATTGGTTACGGTTAAATGGAGCAGGAGTCTGATTGGTTAGGGTTAAATGGAGCAGTACTCTGATTGGTTACGCTTAAATGGAGCAGTAGTCTGCTTGGTTAGGGTTAAATGGAGCAGTACTCTGATTGGTTAGAGTTAAATGGAGCAGTAGTCTGATTGGTTAGGGTTAAATGGAGCAGGAGTCTGATTGGTTAGGGTTAAATGGAGCAGTAGTCTGATTGGTTATGGTTAAATGGAGCAGTAGTCTGATTGGTTATGGTTAAATGGAGCAGTACTCTGATTGGTTAGGGTTAAATGGAGCAGGAGTCTGATTGGTTAGGGTTAAATGGAGCAGTACTCTGATTGGTTAGGGTTAAATGGAGCAGTAGTCTGATTGGTTAGGGTTAAATGGAGCAGTAGTCTGATTGGTTAGGGTTAAATGGAGCAGTAGTCTGATTGGTTAGGGTTAAATGGAGCAGGAGTGATTGGTTAGGGTTAAATGGAGCAGTACTCTGATTGGTTAGGCTTAAATGGAGCAGTAGTCTGATTGGTTAGGGTTAAATGGAGCTGTAGTCTGATTGGTTAGGGTTAAATGGAGCAGTAGTCTGATTGGTTACACCTAAATGGAGCTGTAGTCTGATTGGTTAGGGTTAAATGGAGCAGGAGTGATTGGTTAGGCTTAAATGGAGCAGGAGTCTGATTGGTTACGGTTAAATGGAGCAGTAGTCTGATTGGTTAGGCTTAAATGGAGCAGGAGTCTGATTGGTTACGGTTAAATGGAGCAGGAGTCTGATTGGTTAGGGTTAAATGGAGCAGTACTCTGATTGGTTATGGTTAAATGGAGCAGTACTCTGATTGGTTAGGGTTAAATGGAGCAGTAGTCTGATTGGTTAGGGTTAAATGGAGCAGTAGTCTGATTGGTTAGGGTTAAATGGAGCAGGAGTCTGATTGGTTACACCTAAATGGAGCTGTAGTCTGATTGGTTATGGTTAAATGGAGCAGTACTCTGATTGGTTAGAGTTAAATGGAGCAGTAGTCTGATTGGTTAGAGTTAAATGGAGCAGTAGTCTGATTGGTTAGGGTTAAATGGAGCAGTAGTCTGATTGGTTAGGGTTAAATGGAGCAGTAGTCTGATTGGTTATGGTTAACTGGAGCAGGAGTCTGATTGGTTAGAGTTAAATGGAGCAGTAGTCTGATTGGTTAGGGTTAACTGGAGCAGTATTCTGATTGGTTAGAGTTAAATGGAGCAGTAGTCTGATTGGTTAGAGTTAAATGGAGCAGTATTCTGATTGGTTAGGGTTAAATGGAGCAGTAGTCTGATTGGTTATGGTTAAATGAAGCAGTAGTCTGATTGGTTATGGTTAAATGGAGCAGTACTCTGATTGGTTAGGGTTAAATGGAGCAGTAGTCTGATTGGTTATGGTTAAATGGAGCAGTAGTCTGATTGGTTATGGTTAAATGGAGCAGTAGTCTGATTGGTTAGGGTTAAATGGAGCAGGAGTGATTGGTTATGGTTAAATGGAGCAGTACTCTGATTGGTTAGGGTTAAATGGAGCAGTACTCTGATTGGTTAGGGTTAAATGGAGCACTATTAATCATATCTTAATCTTTATGATGAGCTGAGCGTCTGGAACTCATCAATAAGGGCTGCGATGACAGAACAGATCAAATTACACTACATGTGTGCAGCAAGCAAGAGAAACCGACTCAGTGCTGCCCCATAGTGGACGGGATGTGCTAGTGCGCACTCATGTCTGATCATTTTAGTGAACGAAATAGTCATAAACAATCAGACTCCTGCTCCATTTTGCCGTAACCAATCAGACTACTGCTCCATCTAAGCCTAACCAATCAGACTACTGCTCCATTTACTGTAACCAATCAGACTACAGCTCCATTTAGCCATAACCAATCAGACTACTGCTCCATCTAAGCCTAACCAATCAGACTCCTGCTCCATTTACTGTAACCAGTCAGACTACAGCTCCATTTAGCCATAACCAATCAGACTACTGCTCCATTTACTGTAACCAATCAGACTACTGCTCCATTTAGCCCTAACCAATCAGACTACTGCTCCATTTAACCCTAACCAATCACTCCTGCTCCATTTAACCCTAACCAATCAGACTACTGCTCCATTTAGCCCTAACCAATCAGACTACTGCTCCATTTAACCCTAACCAATCACTCCTGCTCCATTTAACCATAACCAATCAGAGTACTGCTCCATTTACTGTAACCAATCAGACTACTGCTCCATTTAGCCATAACCAATCAGACTACTGCTCCATTTAACCCTAACCAATCACTCCTGCTCCATTTAACCCTAACCAATCAGAGTACTGCTCCATTTAACCCTAACCAATCAGACTACAGCTCCATTTAACCCTAACCTATCAGAGTACCGCTCCATTTAACTCTAACCAATCAGACTACTGCTCCATTTAACCCTAACCAATCAGACTACTGCTCCATATAGGCGTAACCAATCAGAGTACTGCTCCATTTAACCCTAACCAATCAGAGTACTGCTCCATTTAACCATAACCAATCAGACTACTGCTCCATTTAATCATAACCAATCAGACTCCTGCTCCATTTAACCCTAACCAATCAGACTACTGCTCCATTTAACCCTGATCAATCAGACTACTGCTCCATTTAGGCGTAACCAATCAGACTACTGCTCCATTTAACCGTAACCAATCAGACTACTGCTCCATTTAGGCGTAACCAATCAGACTACTGCTCCATTTAACCGTAACCAATCAGACTCCTGCTCCATTTTACCCTAACCAATCAAAGTACTTCTCCATTTGACCATAACCAATCAGACTACTGCTCCATTTAACCATAACCAATCAGACTCCTGCTCCATTTAACCCTAACCAATCAGAGTACTGCTCCATTTAACCCTAACCAATCAGACTACTGCTCCATTTAACCCTAACCAGTCAGAGTACTGCTCCATTTAACCATAACCAATCAGAGTACTGCTCCATTTAACCCTAACCAATCAGACTACTGCTCCGTTTAACCCTAACCAATCAGACTCCTGCTCCGTTTAGCCGTAACCAATCAGAGTACTGCTCCATTTAACCCTAACCAATCAGACTAGTGCTCCATTTAACCCTAACCAATCAGACTCCTGCTCCGTTTAGCCGTAACCTATCAGACTACTGCTCCATTTAACCCTAACCAATCAGACTACTGCTCCATTTAACCCTAACCAATCAGACTACTGCTCCATTTAACCCTAACCAATCAGACTACTGCTCCGTTTAACCCTAACCAATCAGAGTACTGCTCCGTTTAGCCGTAACCAATCAGACTACAGCTCCATTTAAGCGTAACCAATCAGAGTACTGCTCCATTTAACCCTAACCAATCAGACTACTAATTGGTTAGGGTTAAATGGAGCAGTAGTCTGATTGGTTAGAGTTAAATGGAGCAGTAGTCTGATTGGTTACGGTTAAATGGAGCAGGAGTCTGATTGGTTATGGTTAAATGGAGCAGTAGTCTGATTGGTTAGGGTTAAATGGAGCAGTAGTCTGATTGGTTAGGGTTAAATGGAGCAGTAGTCTGATAGGTTACGGCTAAACGGAGCAGGAGTCTGATTGGTTAGGGTTAAATGGAGCACTAGTCTGATTGGTTAGGGTTAAATGGAGCAGTACTCTGATTGGTTACGGCTAAACGGAGCAGGAGTCTGATTGGTTAGGGTTAAACGGAGCAGTAGTCTGATTGGTTAGGGTTAAATGGAGCAGTACTCTGATTGGTTATGGTTAAATGGAGCAGTACTCTGACTGGTTAGGGTTAAATGGAGCAGTAGTCTGATTGGTTAGGGTTAAATGGAGCAGTAGTCTGATTGGTTAGGGTTAAATGGAGCAGTACTCTGATTGGTTACGCTTAAATGGAGCTGTAGTCTTATTGGTTACGGTTAAATGCAGCAGGAGTCTGATTGGTTAGGGTTAAATGGAGCAGGAGTCTGATTGGTTATGGTTAAATGGAGCAGTAGTCTGATTGGTTATGGTCAAATGGAGCAGTACTTTGATTGGTTAGGGTTAAATGGAGCAGTACTCTGATTGGTTACGGTTAAATGGAGCAGTAGTCTGATTGGTTACGCCTAAATGGAGCAGTAGTCTGATTGGTTATAGTTAAATGGAGCAGTAGTCTGATTGATCAGGGTTAAATGGAGCAGTAGTCTGATTGGTTAGGGTTAAATGGAGCAGGAGTCTGATTGGTTATGATTAAATGGAGCAGTAGTCTGATTGGTTATGGTTAAATGGAGCAGTACTCTGATTGGTTAGGGTTAAATGGAGCAGTAGTCTGATTGGTTACGCCTAAATGGAGCAGTAGTCTGATTGGTTACGCCTAAATGGAGCAGTAGTCTGATTGGTTAGGGTTAAATGGAGCAGTAGTCTGATTGGTTAGAGTTAAATGGAGCGGTACTCTGATAGGTTAGGGTTAAATGGAGCAGTAGTCTGATTGGTTAGGGTTAAATGGAGCAGTACTCTGATTGGTTAGGGTTAAATGGAGCAGGAGTGATTGGTTAGGGTTAAATGGAGCAGTAGTCTGATTGGTTAGGGCTAAATGGAGCAGTAGTCTGATTGGTTACAGTAAATGGAGCAGTAGTCTGATTGGTTATGGCTAAATGGAGCTGTAGTCTGATTGGTTACAGTAAATGGAGCAGTAGTCTGATTGGTTAGGCTTAGATGGAGCAGTAGTCTGATTGGTTATGGCTAAATGGAGCTGTAGTCTGATTGGTTACAGTAAATGGAGCAGTAGTCTGATTGGTTAGGCTTAGATGGAGCAGTAGTCTGATTGCACTAGCACATCCCGTCCACTATGGGGCAGCACTGAGTCGGTTTCTCTTGCTTGCTGCACACATGTAGTGTAATTTGATCTGTTCTGTCATCGCAGCCCTTATTGATGAGTTCCAGACGCTCAGCTCATCATAAAGATTAAGATATGATTAATAGTTCAGCTCCAGTCTTACCTATAAAACATGGACTAAAGTGCATCTCATAGCTTTAAACAGTAACAGCCACATCTCTCTCTCTCTCTCTCTCTCTCTCTCTCTCTCTCTCTCTCTCTCTCTCTCTCTCTGTTCTCTGTCTCTGTCTCTGTCTCTCTGTCTCTGTCTCTCTCTCTCTCTCTGTTTCTCTGTCTCTGTCCCTGTCTCTCTGTCTCTGTCTCTCTCTCTCTTTCTGTCTCTCTGTCTCTCTCTCTCTGTCTCTCTCTCACTCTCTCTCTCTCTCTCTCTCTCTCTCTCTCTCTCTCTCTCTCTCTCTCTCTCTCAGGTTCACTCAGACGTTGCTGCACCTGTTAAAGGGGAACATTGGTACAGGGCTGCTGGGATTGCCGCTGGCAGTGAAGAATGCTGGGATAGTGGTGGGTCATTTATAATAGATACTGATTGTTGATTTATAATAGATACTGAATAATTTAGTTTCTGAATCCTTATCTCTCTCTCTCTCTCTCTCTCTCTCTCTCTCTCTGTCTTTCTCTCTGTCTCTCTCTCTCTGCAGTTGGGTCCAGTGTGTTTGGTGGTGATGGGTGTGGTCTGCGTCCACTGCATGCACGTCTTGGTGACCTGCAGCCATCAGCTGAGTGAGAGGTGAGACTCTTCAATACTGTTCTGATCTGCACTCATTTTTCATCCCTCATTCCTTCCATAGACTCCCATTCATTTTCACCTCCACACAAGTCCTATTGTTTCTTTTCCCAACAGCCACCAAACTGCATGTCCTCACTCAGGGCAGGTCCTCAGACTCTACTGCACAGCCATACTGACCCGCACTCCTCTATTTGTCGCTTTCTCATCCCTCGTTCCTCACATAGACTCCCATTCATTTTCAACAACATCTAGCAACCACTTGGCAACCCCCTTACACCATAGCTACCTCCCAGCAACGCCTTAGCAACGACCCTTATACCATAGCAACCACCTAGCAACACCTTTGCAACCAATCCTTATACCATAGCAACTGCCCAGCAACACCTGAGCAAACAAACCTTCAGGAAATGCACTTTTCAAGTTATAATATTTATCTTTTTGGTCGATTTTGCTGCGACAGAATCTAAACCATATTTTAGGAGCTGTTTTGCTAATAATATCTTAAAATTATTAACCACCAAGTGAGCAATCAGACCATGCCAGCTCTCAGGAAATAAATAACACATAGAATAAGAGTATCAGAACTCAATCTAGTGTGGCTAATAAAAAATGTTCACAGTAAAAGTTACAGCACCACCTTAAAAATGTTTAAAATGTTTTTTTATCTTTTTATCTAATGAACGAGTAAAAGTTCTAGCAGTGCCTTTATTATTATTTTTTGTGTGTGATAAATGTATATGAGCTGTGTTAAATTAGAACATTGATACTTCTTGTCAGAATAAAGTCGACTCCCAACGAGGTGCATCATTGAAAAATTAAAGTCTTGATCTTGTTGGTCTGTAATGTGTTTTGGAATGAAAGCCTTTATGTCTTTATGTCTTATGTCTATAATTATATTCTGAATGTGTCTGAAAAACTGGGTCACTTACTGTTAATCTATCAACAACTACAGAGAGAGAGCGGGAGAGAGAGAGGGAGAGAGAGAGAGAGCGGGAGAGAGAGAGAGAGAGAGGGAGAGAGAGAGAGAGCGGGAGAGAGAGAGAGAGAGAGGGAGAGAGAGAGAGAGCGGGAGAGAGAGAGAGAGAGAGGGAGAGAGAGAGAGAGAGAGGGAGAGAGAGAGAGAGCGGGAGAGAGAGAGAGAGAGAGGGAGAGAGAGAGAGAGAGATTCAATTTGAATTCTAATATTTTGTTTACATGTAAGAAACAAAAAGAGAATGTTAATTATGAAATGTGCTTGTGTAATAGGATTCTCTCTCTCTCTCTCTCTCTCTCTCTCTCTCTCTCTCTCTCTCTCAGGTTGAAGAAGTCTCCCCTCGGCTATAGCGACACGGTGGCTGTTGCCATGGAGACAAGCTCCTCCCACTGCCTGAGGAAAGGTGCTCATTTTGGGAGGTGAGCTATATCCCATCATGCTCTTCACCACCATGACTTCCCTGCCAGCTTGTGTCTTCTATACATGTGTGTCTGTGTCTGTGGGTGTCTGTGTGTGTGTCTGTGGGTGTCTGTGTGGGTGTCTGTGGGTGTCTGTAGGTGTCTGTGTGTGTGTGTGTGGGTGTCTGTGTGTGTGTCTGTGTGTGTGTCTGTGGGTGTGTGTCTGTGGGTGTGTGTCTGTGGGTGTGTGAGTGTGGGTGTGTGAGTGTGGGTGTCTGTGTGGGTGTGTGTCTGTGTGGGTGTGTGAGTGTGGGTGTGTGAGTGTGGGTGTCTGTGTGGGTGTCTGTGTGTGTGTCTGTGGGTGTGTCTGTGGGTGTGTCTGTGTGTCTGTGTGTGTGTCTGTGTGTGTGTCTGTGTGTGTGTCTGTGTGGGTGTGTGGGTGTCTGTGTGTGTGTGTGTCTGTTTGTGTTACTGTGGGTGTGTCTGTGTGTGAGTGTGAGTGGGTGTCTGTGTGGGTGTCTGTGTGGGTGTCTGTGTGTGTCTGTGTGAGTGTGAGTGAGTGTGAGTGGGTGTGTGTGGGTGTCTGTGTTTGTGGGTGTCTATGAGTGAGTGTGTGTGTGTGTGTGTGTGTTAGTGAGTGGGTGTGTGTGTGTTAGTGAGTGGGTGTGTGTGTGTTTGTGTGAGTGTGTGTGTCTTTGTGTGAGTGTGTGTGTCTGTGTGTGAGTGTGGGTGTCTGTGTTTTTGGGTGTCTGTGTGTCTGTGTGTTAGTGAGTGGGTGTGTGTGTGTGTCTGTGTGTGAGTGTGGGTGTCTGTGTTTTTGGGTGTCTGTGTGTCTGTGTGTTAGTGAGTGGGTGTGTGTGTGTGTCTGTGTGTGAGTGTGGGTGTCTGTGTTTTTGGGTGTCTGTGTGTCTGTGTGTTAGTGAGTGGGTGTGTGTGTGTGTGTTGGTGTGAGTGAGTGTGTGTGAGTGAGTGTGTGTGGGTGTGTGTGTGTGTTTGTGTGTGTGGGTGTCTGTGTGTTAGTGAGTGTGTGTGTGTGAGTGAGTGTGTGTGTGTGTTTGTGTGTGTGGGTGTGTGTGTGTGTGTGTGAGTGTGTGTGAGTGAGTGGGTGTGTGTGTTAGTGAGTGGGTGTCTGTGTGTGTGGGTGTCTGTGTGTTAGTGAGTGGGTGTCTGTGTGTGTGGGTGTCTGTGTGTTAGTGAGTGGGTGTGTGTGTGTGTGTGTTTGTGTGTGTGGGTGTGTGGGTGTCTGTGTGTGTGTGTGTGTGTGTGTGTTAGTGAGTGGGTGTGTGTGTGTGTTTGTGTGTGTGGGTGTGTGTGTGTTAGTGAGTGTGTGTGTGTGTTTGTGTGTGTGGGTGTGTGTGGGTGTGTGTGGGTGAGTGTGTGTGTGTGTGTGTGGGTGTGTGGGTGTCTGTGTGTGTTTGTGTGAGTGAGTGGGTGTGTGTGTGTGTTTGTGTGTGAGTGAGTGGGTGTGTGTGTGTGTGAGTGAGTGGGTGTGTGTGTGTGTTTGTGTGTGTGGGTGTGTGGGTGTTAGTGAGTGTGTGTGTGTGTGTGTGTGTGTGTTTGTGTGTGTGGGTGTGTGTGTGTTAGTGAGTGTGTGTGTGTGTGTGTTTGTGTGTGTGGGTGTGTGTGTGTCTGTGTGTACCTCATTGAAAAACTGAATGCAGCGCTGAAACACTCCTTATGACTTCAGCGTGAGTGGGCGGAGCTAAACTGCTGCACGGCTGAATAGGTGGATTTATGTAAATGAGTTGGTTCTTGTGATGTCGCAGAAACAAATTAAAAACAGCTCAGTTTTTACAGATGAACTGTCTGATCTGTATGAGTTGAATCGTTAACTGTGTTTACATGGAGGAAGTTTAGTTCCGACAGCAGCGATATGCAAAACTCAAATCAGACCCCAGAGGTTTAGTACGAGTGGGTAGCCTGTGTGGAGGGCGACAGGGAGCCGGTGGAACCGGAGCGCCGGTCGGCCACAGTTCTTCCCGGTTGGGCCCTCTGAGTCCTGAGGGCCGATATCTGCGCCTGAGTGAGTTTATTCATTAGAGAGGAAAATAAAACGCCCTGCAGACTCAGAGCTGTAATAAAGACGTCTGCCTGAATATCACGGAGCAGCTATTTTATTTATGCTCACTTCAGACTGACTGGGTTCATTTACAGAGTCTGTAATTAAGTTTAGACCTTAATCAGCTGATTAATTAAGAAACCTTTAAAAGTAAACGGCTTTTAACGATTTCTGACAAGTTTCTCCCGATTCAGAGTCGTCTAATATGATCTCATTACACAGAAACACGTTTTAATAAATCTTTACGGCTGTTCTGAGTGTTTCTAATCATTTTCACAATAAAAGTTCTAACAGTGTCTTTAATATTACACATTCTTTGTGTTTAATGAAAATGTACACAATAAAAGTTACAGAAACAACTTTAAAATATTTTTCTTCCGTGTATCAAGGGAAAATGTACACAATAAAAGTTCTAACAATGTCTTTAATATTATTTTTAGTGTCTGATATGATTTTCCATAATACAAGTTTTAACAATGCATTTAATGTTACATCTTTTATGTGTTTAATGAAACTTTCCACAATAAAAGTTCTAACAAGGCCTTTAATATTATGCCTTTTAGTGTCTATGATTTTCCATAATAAAAGTTTTAGCAGTGCATTTAATATTAGATCTTTTATATGTTTAATGAAACTTTACACAATAAAAGTTTTAGCAGTGCCTTTAATATTCCATCTTTTTTGTGTTTAATAAAACTTTCCACAATTAAAGTTCTCACAGTGCCTTTAATATTGTACCTGTTTAGTGTCTGATATGATTTTCCACAATAAAAGTTTTAGCAATGCATTTAATATTACATCTTTTGTATGTTTAAAGAAAATTTCCGCAATAAAAGTTCTAGAAACGCCTATAATATTACATCTTTTTTGTGTGTAATAGAACTTTCCTCATTAAAAGTTCTAACAAGGCTTTTAATATCATACCTTTTCAGTGTCTGTAATTTTCCATAATAAAGGTTTTAGTAGTGCATTTAATATTAGATCTTTAATGTGTTTAATGAAATTTTCCACAATAAAAGTTCTAGCAGTGCATTTAAGATTACGTCTTTTATGATTTCAATGAAACCTTCCACAATAAAATTTCAAGCAGTGGTTTTTTTAATACTACAATTTTACTGTTTCATTAAACAGCTTTCCATAATAAAAGTTCTAGTTCTGCTTTTATTATTACACCTTGTCAGCGTCTGATATACACTTCCATAATAAAGGTCACAGCAATGCCTTCAAAATCCTTTCTCTGTATCTTTTGTACAATAAAAGTTTTAGTAATGCCTTTAATATTACTTAATATAACAAATTTCCTCAATAAAAGTTCTAGAAAAGCTCTTAATATTATTTTTGTATCTAATAACATTTTCAACAATAAATGTTCTACCAGTGGCTTTAAAATCACTCTTGTGTTGGAAGATCTCTGGCAGCTCCAGTGATGATGTCCTTTTATCTTTTTCTTTATTGGGCAGTTTTTCTCTCTGTTTTTTCTTATTTCTCTTAATGTTTTCATCATCGTTTTCCTTTTCAGACACTTGGTGAACTTCTTCCTGGTTTTGACCCAACTGGGCTTCTGTAGTGTTTACTTTGTCTTCCTGGCAGAAAACATTAAGCAGGTAAACACTCTGGTCCAATCACAATCCATCCTTACACATAAACAAACAGGTAAACGCGCTTGTCAAATCACAGTCCAGCCTTACAGATAAACAAACGGGTAAATGCGCTTGTCCAATCACAATCCAGCCTTACAGATAAACAAACAGGTAAATGTGCTTGTCCAATCACAATCCGACCTTATATGTAAACAAACAAGTAAACATGCTCGTCCATTCACAATCCAGTTTTATCCATAAATAGGTAGATATGCTCATCCAATCACAGTCCAGCCTTACACATAAACAAACAGGTGAACATGATCGTCTAATCACAATACAGCCTTACACATAGAGAAACAGGTATACGCGCTTGTCCAATCACAATCCAGCCTTACACATAAACAAACAGATAAATGCGCTCGTCCAATCACAGTCCAGCCTTATAGATAAACAAACAGGTAAAAACTCTTGTCCAATCACAATCCAGCCTTACACATACCCAAACAGGTAAATACGCTCGTCCAATCACAATCCAGCCTTATACATAAACAAACGGGTAAACGCCCTCGTCCAATCACAATCCAGCCTTATAGATAAACAAACGGGTAAACGCCCTCGTCCAATTACAATCCAGCCTTACACATAGACAAACAGGTAAACACTCTCGTCCAATCACAATCCAGCCTTACACATAGACAAACAGGCAAACACTCTCGTCCAATCACAATCCAGCCTTATACATAGACAACCGGGTAAACACTCTTGTCCAATCACAATCCAGCCTTAAAGATAAAGAAACAGGTAAACTAGGCCTGTGTTTGTGTGTGCAGGTGGTGGAGGGTCACCGTCTAAACTCTACAGCAGCAGCGCCGGTGATGACGCTGTACTCTAACAGCTCAGAGGGGGGCGGTACTGATGCTGCGGTTTCCGGGGCAATGATGCTGGACCAGCGGGTGTACATGCTCTTCCTGCTGCCCCTCCTCATCCTCGTGTCCTTCATCACTGACCTGAGGAGCATGGCCGCCCTCTCGGCCGCTGCCAACGTCTGCATGGCCATCAGCCTGGTGCTCATCTTCACCTACATCCTCCACGTGAGTCTGTGCTGCGGGTTACTGCCATAATAATAACATCCAAACAACAACAGCGATAATGATAAATTCTTTGTTGTTATTAATATGTAAGTAATAATACTCTCTTTTTTATTAGTGGTAGTATTATTGTTGTTATTATTACTATGAGTCGTATTTATAAAGCAGCTTGACTACATTAAACACAAAGTGCTAAACCACCAAATATGTAAAATATTGACTTGGGGCTTAAAAAAAAAGAACAAAACTATTTGTAAAGTTTGTGTTATAAATATGAATGATCTTTAAAGAAAAATACAAACTGGCTAAAATAGTAATCAGCAGTAATAAAATGACATAAAAATGTTGAAGGTGGAGAGTGAGAGAGTGAGAGAGTGAGAGGAGTGATGGTGAGTAAAGTGCAGCAGCTTCAGGGCAGAAACACCAAACACACAAAGTAAAGCATTAGATGTTCTTCAGCATCGTCCAGGGACACGGTGAGCAGAGGAGCTGTCCTGTTAGCTTTAAAGGGCCCAAATCATAGAAAACTAAGGTCATTCCTTTTTTCCTCCACAGCTTCACTGTGAAAGAGAGATTTTGTTGCTGCATAAATTCTTCTACTCCTCTTAAATAAGTTGTAAATTATTTTATTTTATTTTATCTGAAGAACATTTTATTCATTAAAACAAATCTTCAAATTCAGTTCCAAAAATGTCTGTAATGAGAATCAAATGGAGTAGAATCAGAAAGAAAGGGAGAGCTTCCCTTTGATAAATCATGAGGAGATCAATACTGCGGTGTTGTGTGTGTTGGTGACTGTAGGATGTCGGAGACCCCCGGCAGCTCCCGTTCGTTTCCACTTGGAGTAAATTCCCCTTCTTTTTCGGGACGGCCATCTTTGCTTTTGAAGGGATCGGAGTGGTGAGTGTTATCATCTGTATGGGTTTTGTGTATATATATATATATATATATATATATAATGTATATATCGCTGCTGTCTGAAGAAAACCTTGTATCTCCATCAGTTTATGACATAATTTGAAATTGCCTGTTGTTCTTTACATTGTGTGTAAATTTCATGATGAATGGACCAAATGAAATGACCTAAAATGACTTGGAAAACTTCTGGTTCCATTGACTTACATTAAAAGTAAAGTAGGTTTTTTCCTTCTTCTGTAAAGTTTTCCATTTTAGAGATACAAGGTTTTCTTCCAACAACAGCGATATCTATATAGATAGATAGATAGATAGATAGATAGATGGATGCACCAGTAGTATAAAGCCTAGCTCTCTCCCTGGCATGAAAGAGAGAGAAGAATGCTGTCCTCCTGGAATTCGAATTAGAGAGCAATATATATCATTTTTGGCCAAAATGGTCAAATTAAATGTTTTGCTGATTTGACGTCCTTAACAAACTAAAATACTTAAATATGCCATTTTTTCTGCAACTTTTTTCTGTAGTGCAATTTGTGCTTATTTCCTACGTTTAACATATTAAAAAAAATACAAAAAAAATACAAATAAAAAAGCTAATTTGGTTTTATTTTGTTGCAAACAGTGATTCTAAACTTTTAAACAGTGGTTCCAAACTATTTTGTGAACATTTCATGATGATTGCACCAATAAAAATGTTCCAAAATGACTTAAATGGGCTAAACTCTTTAAACTTACATTAAAAGTTGAGAATATTTTCATGTGTGTGTAGAATATATGTGTGATTTTGACGTCTGACTTTTATTCTGTAATTGTTCTGCAGGTGCTTCCTCTGGAGAACCAGATGAGGGAGCCGAAGCGCTTTCCTCAGGCTCTGGACATCGGCATGGGCATCGTCATCATCCTCTACGTCTCCCTGGCGACGCTCGGCTACCTGCGCTTCGGCGACGACATCAAAGGGAGCATCACGCTCAACCTGCCGCACGACACCTGGTGACCATAGCAACCACAGTAAACCTGAACCCAGACCCTCCAGCTGTGTCTTACCTCAGTTATTTTCATTTTGAAGTTATAGGGAGTGTTTCGGCCTGTTTTTGAGTGAGACCCTCTCATACAGGGTAGCCAATCAGAGCAGAGCTCATTTGCATATGTCAGACTTAAAGTGACAGTGACAAAAAAGCAGCCTGTTGTTTTTTTTAAGGTGTGAAATAGGCTGGAAATGGTCATAAACATGAATTCTGACATAAAAATATCAATAATGTTATTAGTGGACCTCCAGGGAAACATAGCATGTCAGAATAAAGCAGGATACGAGCCCTTTAATATAAAATTACAGCTTCATTTTGTCATTGACAGCAGTAACTGAGACCTCTGAGGGTTAAAGCTTTAGTCCACATGACTTGCGTCTCATGTTTCTCGCTCTGTCTTTGATCATTTGGCAGCACCTGTCTTGTTAAACCAGATAAAAGGTCTTAAGTAGAGCCGCTTTATTGACGAGCTCTGATTTATACGCCGTTTAGCAGAGATTCTCTCCTGGCTGCCGCCTTTACCTGAGCTTAAAATCCATCTGTTCATTTTTAATCCGCAGAGCCCTAAAAGGAGGGATTCCTCTCAGGATCTGTTGTCGGTTTTATGTATCTTGAGAAAAAAAAAGCATCAGACTTATATTAAAATAATAATACTAATGTTACGATGCATTTTTTTTAGTTATTTCGAATGTGTCGCAGCATTTTCCTCCATGTCTTCAGGCGCTAAATGACCGTAATGGGCGAATAACCTCGCATATGAAAGGGAAATACACAGATCTGTGCAAAAGTTTGAGCACCTCAGGTCAAATTACATGTTGATTTTTATTCATCTTAAAATGCATAAAACATAAAATATAACATGCCACAACTTTGGCACAGACCACGTCTTACTGGGGGGGCTAACTGGCTAACAATTAGCGTGCTAATGCTAAGACTCTCTTCTTTTTTTTTTCACTGGGTCCCCGAAGAGAAAGAGGGAAAAAACAGTCAAAGCTGGTGTAGCATGCTAAGTGTTAGCCATTATTTTTTAATTGTGTACATACAGTAAAATCAATTTATTTTTTAATTTATTTTTCATCTTCTCTATAGAAGATGTGTTGACTTATTTTTGCTAAGTAAATCAACAAAAACATTAATAAGACTAGGGTGCTCAAACCTTTGCATATAAAGTGCATTAATCACATATATTAAAGTGAAGGTGGCCCAAAAACGTTTTGCGTTTAATGTACTTTAGTCTTTTGAATACAGTTGTGAATGAAATAATAGATTTGTAGTCTCCTACAAAAAATTAATAAATAAATAAATAAAATATGCTTTTTTTCCTGTTTGAACCTACTTAAGAGTGTAACTAAGACTTTCTTAAAGTGATAGTTTGATATAAAATAAAACTAGTTGCCCAGTTTACCCCAAATCGATCAGGCAAGACGCGTTTAGTCGCTAAAGTTTACTCCTTTAGCTTTTGCACTCTGGGCTACGATGCTAAAGTAATGTAGCTAACAGTTAGCATGATGCCTGTACCCTCATTTGCCTCAAACTCATGTGGAGGTGTTTATTAATCTCTAATAGGCCTCTTCATGTGGTTTCTGACCCTGTATGACACACAATTATCTATAAACATGGACTGAAGTGCGTTAGCATAAAGCTAAAAACATTAGCAGCAGCCTGAAGCGAAGCCTGAATTCTGGCTGTGCTTTTGTGTAAAGACTCAAACTTTGACCACTAAGTTTTTTTTTGGTATGATTGATTTGATTTGTTCACTGTGAGGGAACGTTTGAGAGGTTCTCTTGTTTTTCTGAAGCACTTTTGTGTGAAGTCTGTCTCTCCTGAGATCCTTCTTCACTGTTTTGCTTGGGAAAGTCTGAGCGAGTCCGATCCCCTCCGGACCCCTCTGAAGAGCTACCGGAGATCGAGCGGCGCTGTTAAATCTGATTCATGAGCCCGGTGTAGTGAGGATATTAGCCAGGGCTTCAGAGCTAATGTGCTTTTAATGTGAGTCAGAGCGCCGGAGTCCCTCCGGCTGAATCTGCTCCGCTGAACTGCAGAACGGTGGCTTTTATTGGTTCTGCGTCGTGAATGAATTTGTTGAGCAGCGTTTCCTCGTGTATAACGATGAAAGGATCAGATAATGCGCTAATTCAGGCACATTAGAGTCTTACAACAACAATGAAGGTGCTAGCTAACCGCTAACAGCAGCAAGAGCACCATTAGCATTAGCTTCCATTGTTAATTCTCCTCTATCTTTGCTAACACTTTCATTTGAAGCTATAGTTCACACAGTGGACACTAGAGTCACTGTGTTGATTTGTTAATGGACGCTTTAACAGGTCCATCTCCTCATTTCTACACTCACTGTCCACTTCTTTAGCTCCACTGATCACATAGTTTCACTCTGTAGTTCTACACTTACAGACTGTGGTCCATCTGTTTCTCTGCACCCTGTTCTTCAGTGGTCAGGGCCCCCATGGACCCTCATAGAGCAGGTACTATTCGGGTGGTGGATCATTCTCAGCACTGCAGTAACACTGACGTGGTGGTGGTGTGTTAGTGTGTGTTGTGCTGGTACGAGTGGATCAGACACAGCAGTGCTGCTGGAGTTTTTAAACACTGTGTCCACTCAGTGTCCACTCTATTAGACACTCCTACCTTGTCGGTCCACCTCGTAGATGTAAAGCCAGAGACGATAGCTCATCTGCTGCTGCACAGTTTGTGTTGGTCATCCTCCAGTCCTTCATCAGTCACAGGACGCTGCCCACAGGGACGCTGTTGGCTGGGTATTTTTGGTTGGTGGACTATTCTCAGTCCAGCAGTGACACTGAGGTGTTTAAAAACTCCAGCAGCGCTGCTGTGTCTGATCCACTCAGACCAGCGCAACACACACTAACACACCACCACCACGTCAGTGTTACTGCAGTGCTGAGAATGACCCACCACCCAAATAGTACCTGCTCTGCCCTATTTCTTTTTTTATTATGTAGATTCCGTATGAAATATAATCTGATATAACTGCAGTTGATTGAATTAGTCACAAATATTAATGTATTGGTTGCATTTCTTTGTAAACCATTAGTTCAAAATAAGTAAACTGTTTTCTTTAAGATGTAAACAGAGTCATTCAGAGTGGTTTGGTGTGCAACGCTCCACTCTAGAGAGTCAGAACTGTTCACAGTGGTGGTGATAGGAACCAGACGTCCACCTCTAAAAGCTCCCTCACAGAAAGTTACTACAGTAAATGGTTATGAATTCACTGCCTGATGACTGAGACACTGTTTTACGGTAGTTTTGAGAAGATTTTGTCCTTAAACTCCATTCATGGTGGAGGGATACATGCAGGGCGCTGTGAGGCAAAATAGTCCCCAAAGAAAACGTATTATTTCAGATTTTCCACTATTTTCCATCATCAACATTCCATATAAACTCAGAAGACTCGTGTAGGTTCACTGGTGGTGTCTGATTGTGTCTGCAGGTCTAATCTCCTGGTGAAGGTTCTCTACTCGTTCGGCATCTACGTGAGTTTCGCGGTGCAGTTCTTCGTCCCGGCGGAGATCGTGGTGCCGGCGGTCTGCGAGCGCGTGTCCGAGCCCTGGAGACGACTTGCTAACCTCTGCACCCGAACGCTGCTCGTCATTGTCACCTGTGAGTGGAGCACACACACACACACACACACATATACACACACATATACACACACATATATACACACACACACACATACACACACACATATACACACACACACACACATACACACACACATATACACACACACACACACACATATATACACACACTGGGCGACGAGAGAGGTGTGTGTGTTTGTGTGTGTGTGAGAGAGAGAGAGAGAGAGGGAGAAAAAGAGGAATAAAAAAAGAGTTTGGAAATGAGAAAGGGGAAAAAAGAGAAAGAAAAGAGGGAGAGAAAGAGAAAAAGAAAGATGGAGAAAGGAGAGAGGGAGGGAGAGAGATAGAAAAGAAAGGGAGACAGGAAAGGAGAGAGATAGAGAATTAAACAGGGAGAGAGAGAAAAGAAAGGAGGGGTAGAAAAGAGAAAAGAGAGAGTAAAAGAAAGGGAAAGAGAGGGATAGAGATAGAGAATAGAAAAGAGAGAGAGGGATAGAGAAGAGAAAAAAGGGAAAGAGAGAGATGGAGAGTGTAGAAAAGGGGAGAGAGAAAAGAGGGAGTGAGAGAAAAGGGAAAAGAGGAATATAGATAGAGAATAGAAAAGAGGGATAAAGAGAAAAAGGGAGAAAGGGATAGAGAGAGTATAGAAAAGAGGAAATGAGAGAAGAAAGGGAGATAGAGGGATAGAGTGAGAATACAAAAGAGGGAGTGAGAAAAGAAAAAGAGGCATAGTGAATAGAAAAGGGAGGGAGCAATAGAGGTAGAACAGAAAAGATGGAGTGAGATCTCTTTCGCTCTCTTGCGCTCTTTCTCTGTCTCTCTCTTTCTCTCTCCTCTCTTTCTCTCTCTCTCTCTCTCTCTCTCTCTCTCCTCTCTTCCTATTTCTCTCTCTCTCTCTCTCTCTCTCTCTCTCTCCTCTCTCTCTCTGTAGTGCAGTCTGATGTTCTTTAGCCCTGCAGGCAGAAAAGAACAGAGAGAACCAGAGAAACCATAGTGAGTTGTATGTACCTGGTACATGCCAGAACGACAGGATGAGTAAGAGAACGATAGAACGGGTTTGTGAATGACAGGGCACATCATAGAACAACAGAACAGGGTTGAGAGCGACAGAGTGGGTTAGAGAACGACGGAACGAGTGTAAAAATGACAGGAGTGCTTTGAGAGCTACAGAGTAGGATTGAGACTGACAGGATGGGTTTGTGAACAGCAGAGTGGAGTTCAGGAATGACGGCACAGGTTCGAGAACGACAGGAAGGGTTTGAGAACGACAGAGCAGGTTCGAGAACGACAGGAAGGGTTTGGGAAGGACAGAACGGCTTCAAAAATAACAGGAAGGGTTCAAATTTGATAGGAAGGGTTTAGGTATGACAGCGTCGGTTTAAGAAGAACAGGAGGGGTTCAGGAATGACAGCGCGGGTTCGGAAAATACGGGAAGGGTTTAGGAATGCCAAGGTGCTTTGCCACCACACGGGTTTGAGAACAACAGAGTGGGTTCAAAAACTACACAGTGGGTTCGTGAATGACAGGAAGGGTTTGGGAATGACCAGAAGGGTTTGGGAATGACAAAGCAGATTTGAGAATGACAGAGTGGGTTAAAAATGACAGAAAGGGTTCAGGAATGACAGGAAGGGTTCGGGAATGACCAAGCAGGTTTGAGAATGACAGAGTGGGTTAAGCATGACAGGAAGGGCACAGGAATGACAGGAAGGGTTCGAGAACAACAGAAAGGATTTAAAAACAATAGGAAGGGTTCAGAAACGACAGAGCAGGTTTGAGAACAACAAGAAGGTTTTGGGAACAACAGAGTGGGTTCGGGGATGACAGGAAGGGTTCAGAAATGACAGGAAGGGTTCGGGAATGGTAGTAAGGGTTTGGGAACGACAGTACAGATTTGAGAATGAAGAGTAGGTTCGAGAACAACAGGAGGGATTTAAGAATGACACAGCAAGTTTGAAAATGACAGGAAAGGTTTGGGAATGATAGAGCAGGTTCAAGAACAATAGAAGTGTTCAGGAACAACAGCGCAGGTTTGGAAAGGACAGGAAAGCTCAGAGGAGGTTCAGGAACAACAGAGTGAGTTCAGGACAATGGCAAGGGTTCGGGAATAACAAGAATGACAGGAAGGGTTTGAGAACAACAGAAAGGATTCAAGAACAATGGGAAGGGTTCAGAAATGGCACAGTGGGTTCAGGAATGACAGAGCAAGTTCAAGAATGACAGGAATGGTTTGGGAAGGACAGGAAGGATTCAAAGACAATGGGAAGGGTTCAGAAACAGCACAGTGGGTTCAGCATCGACAAAGCAGGTTTGAGAACGAAAGAAATGGTTTGGAAAGAACAGAGTAGGTTCAAAATTGACAGTAAAAGGGTTAGGAATGATAGGAATGGATCAAGAATGACCGGAAGGGTTCGGGAATGACAAAGTGGGTTAAAGTGGGTTTAAGAACAACAGGAAGAGGTCGGGAATGACAGAGTGGGTTCAAAAATGATAGAAAGGGTTCGGGAACAACAGTGTGGGTTTGGGAACAACAGAATGGGTTCAGGAATGATAGAGCGGGTTCAAAAACGACAGAGCATGTTCGAAAAACAACAGGAAACTTTCAGGAATGACAGAGTGGATTTGAAAATGACAGGAAGGGTTCAGGAATGACAGGAAGGGCTTGGGAACAACACAGCAGGTTTAGGGAAGATAGGAAGGGTTCAGGAGCATCAGAGGGGGTTCAGGAATGACAGAGCAAGTTCAGGAATGACAGGAAAGGTTCGGGAATGACAGAACGGGCTCGGAAACAATAGAAAGGGTTCAGGAACAATAGCGCAGGTTTGGGAAGGACAGGAAAGGTCAGAGGGGATTCAGGGACAATAGGCAGGGTTCAGGAACATCAGAGCAGGTTCAGGAATGACAGGATGAGTTTGAGAGTGACAGGACTGTTTGGGAATGACCGGATGGGTATGAAAGCAGTGTGGTTCCAACCCATAACGGGGCCTATTGTGGAGCTCTGCGGTGGGGCCCATAGTTCTCATGAGGTCTGAGTCAGACATCAGCGTTTGTTCTTGTCGGTTCTAGATAAGTCCATGGTTTGTGATGTGGTTCCAACAGTGAGTTTTTATAATGGGGCCATTGTGGAGAGAAAGTGTGTGTGAAATGTGTGTTTGTATAAGTAACGTCTCTAGCTCATGTGTGTGAAGATCTCGTTCTGTCATTCGCCCGCTTTATCCTTTTTCTTTTCCTCTGTCTCTTCCTTTCTCATTCCTGTGCTCCTCCCTCCATTCCTCACGTCCTCACTCCCTCGCTCCCTGGCCCCGAGCTTTCGTCCTCCTGAGGGCTGTGATGGATTGAGACAAGATGCAGTGTGTGTGTGTGTGTCGTAGCGTGTCTTTTGGCATAGGTATCTTCATTGTGTGTGTAGCGTGTCTCCAGCTACAGGTTTCTCCATTGTTTTTACGTGTGTGTGTGTGTGTGTGTGTGTGTGTGTGTGTGTGTGAGTGTGACAGGGCAGAGTTGAGGGACTCCCGCAGTGTCCACACGTTTATCTCCGTCTCCAGGAAGCTCTGTGAATTATTACCTGCCAGCCCTTAGAAGGCAAGCCTGTCGCGGAGCTCCGCCGTAGGGCCCATCATAAAGCTCCTCTGTGAGCCCTGTCACGCAGCTCCACAGTGAGACCTGTCAGGGAGCTCCACCTGAGAGAGATAAAAGTAAATAAAAGTTAAACATAGTGCATTTGAGGTTTTGGGTTCTTATGCACTCATAAAAGATGGTTCTTCAATGGTTAGTAAAGACAGTGGTTCTATATAAAACCATGAACACTCAAAGAACCATTTGTATGATTAAATGGTTCCTTCCATTCAGATTGATAGAGAATGTGTTGTATATGGTTCTATATAGAACATTTTTGAAAATGGTTCTATATAGCACCAAAAAGCGTTCTTCTATTGTTACAAGCCTGACACTGAAACAATAGCAGAACCCTTTTTGGTGCAATATAGAACCGACACATCAGTCCATCATTCTGAAGAACCATTTCACCATGCAGAGAACTGTTTAATCATGTAAATGCTTCTTTGAGTGTTCATGGTTCTAAATAAAATGCCTCGGTCTTTACTAAATAACCCATGAAGAACCATCTTGTTTAAGAGTATAGTGAGTGTTCTTGTTGGTTCATGCTTGGTGTGTATTGAAGGTTTCAATGAGGAGTTTTTACAGCGAGGCCTGTCAGGAAGCTCTGCGGTGGGGCCCATAGTTCTGGTTCGACCAGAAATGAGTTTTGTTTTTGTTGGTTCCGGGTGAGTCCATATTTGTGGTTCTAACCACGAGTTTCCTAGTTTTTGTTGGTGTGTGATATGGTTCCACGGTCATTTCTCGAGTTCGCTTTTTGAATTTGTGATGTACTTTGAACCATGAGTTTCTGTAGTGAGGCCTGTCGCGGAGCTCCACGGTGGTGCCCATTGTTGTGTAGCTCGTTCAATACCTTTTGTTGTCTTCGGTATCGAACACTTTGAGCAGCGGAGCTTTAGTTAAAATTGATGTGAGGATCATTTTACACTTACTTTTTCTTTGTGGTTTGTCTTCTCTTTGTTTTGTATTCTCTCTCTCTCTCTCTCTCTCTCTCTCTCTCTCTCTCTCTCTCTCTCTCTCTCTCTCTGATGGGACTGGATTGTATTGGATGCTGCACAAATATCCTCAGGGTGGCAGCAGCAGACAAGCTGGAGGAAAAGAGTAATGAAACTGCTGTGGGGGAGCGAGTGAGTGAGTGAGCGAGCGAGTGAGTGAGAGAGAGGGGGGTGTGTATGACACTTTCAGTCTCATGAATTAAACACGAGTTCTGTCTTATGGGGCGCCGTTTAGGGTAAAATACACTGAAACGCTCACACACACATTCTTTGCACACACCTATGAAACACACACATACACACTACTCGCACACACCTAACACACACACTCACACACTACTTGCATACATTTATGACACTTGCACACACACTACTAGCACACACCTATGACACCCTTGCACACGTACACACACACTACTTGCACACACTGATGACACACTTGAACATACACACACATACTTCTCACACACACACTACTCGCACACACCTGACACACTCACACACACACACACACTACTCGCACACACCTGACACACTCACACACACACACACACTACTCACACTCACCTATGACACCCTCGCACATACACACACTGCTTGCACACATCTGTGACACACTCACACACACACACACTACTCGCACACACCTATAACACACTCACAAACACGCACACTCACAAACACACACACACACTACTCACACTCACCTATGACACCCTCGCACATACACACACTACTCATACACACCTATAAAACACCCTCGCACATACACACACTACTCACACACCTATAACACACACTCACTACTCACACATGCCTATGACACCCTCGCACATTACACACACTACTCGCACACCTATAACACACACTCACTACTCACACATGCCTATGACACCCTCGCACATACACATACTACTCGCACACACCTGACACACACTCGCACACACACTACTCACTCTCACCTATGACACCCTCGCACATACACACACTACTCACACACACCTATGACACCCTCGCACATACACACACTACTCGCACACACCTATAACACACTCGCACACACACTACTCACACACCTATAACACACATATCAGAGCTGTGTGTGTGTGTGTGATGTAGTCAGAGCTGAGTGTGTGTGTATGATGTAGTCAGAGCTGAGTGTGTGTGTGATGTAGTCAGAGCTGAGTGTGTGTGTGTGTGTGTGTGTGTGTGTGTGTGTGTGTGTTTTTAAAGTTGTTCTCAGTGTCAGAGCAGATGGAGGACATATTGATTTCTGATTGGCTCACTCACCCATCTGTCAGCCTTAGAAGCCACGCCCACTCATACACACAGAGAGAAACACACACACACCACTGCAGACAAGTCTGCGGTCAGAATTATAACCACATCTCTCTCTCTCTCTCTCTCTCTCTCTCTCTCTCTCTGTCTCTCTCTCTCTCTTTATCTCTTCCCTTTCTCCCTCCCTCCCTCTCTTCCTCTGTTTCTCTCCCTCTCTCTCTATTCCCCCCTCTATCTGTCTCTCTCCCCTCTCTTTCTCTCACTCTCTTTTTTCTCTCTTTTATCTTCTCTCAGTCTTTTCTCTCCCTCTTTTCTCTCCCACTTCTCTCTCTCTCTCTCTCTGTCTGTTCTTTTACCCCCTCAGTTGTGTTCAGAGTACGATCTCTCCAGCATCTCTCTTTTCCCCTTTCTCCCTCTCCCTCCTCTCTCTATTCCTCTCTCTCTCTCTCTCCCTCCCTCCCTCTCTTCCTCTGTTTCTCTCCCTCTCTCTCTATTCCCCCCTCTGTCTGTCTCTCTCCCTCTCTCTCTATCTGTCTATCCCCCTCTTTTTCCTCTCTCCATTTATCTTTCTCTCTCCCTCTCTTCCTCTCTCTCTCTTTCCCCACTGTCTTTCTCTAAATCTCTCCCTTTATTTCTCTTGGTCTCTCCCTTTATTTCTCTCTCTCCCTCTCTCTCCCTCTCTTCTCTCTCTCTGTCTAAATCTCTCCCTCTCTCCCTCTCTATCCCTCTCCTTCTCTTCCTCTCTCTATCTCCCTCTTTCTCTCTTCCTCTTTCAGTTGAGCTAAATGACAGCGCAAAATCTCTATAGTACTTTTATCACCTCTCTCTTTCTCTCTCTCTCTCTCCTTTCTCTCCATGTCTCTCTTTCTTTCTATCTCTCTCTCCATTGTTGTAATTATTATTGCACATGCACTTTTTTCACTCTCATCTGTCAATCTCTCTCTCTCTCTGTGTTGTGATAATTAGTATTACTACACATGCACTCTCCACTCTCTCTTCACTCTCTCTACCTCTCTCTCTCTCTCTTCTCTCTCTCTCTCTCTCTCTCTCTCTTTTCCCCTCTTTCTTCTCTCTCTCTCATCCCTGTCAGTGTTTGTATTTCAGTGTCAAATGAGCTGCTGGTGTTTGTGTCATTACTCTGTGTGTGTGTGTGTGTGCGTGCGCGCGTGTGTGCGTGCGTGCGCGTGCGTGCGTGTGCGTGCGTGTGTGCGTGTGTGCGTGCGTGTGCGTGCGTGTGCGCGTGCGTGTGCGTGTGTGCGTGTGTGCGTGTGTGCGTGTGCGTGCGTGTGTGTGTGCGTGTGTGTGCGTGCGTGTGTGTGTGCGTGTGCGTGCGTGTGTGTGTGCGTGTGTGTGCGTGCGTGTGTGTGTGTGTGTGTGTGTGTGCGTGTGTGTGCGTGTGTGTGCGTGTGTGTGCGTGAGCGTGTTTCACTCAGACGCTGCAGTGTGTCGACAGTGAAACTTGTTCTCTGTGTTTTCGGCCGTGTGAAGGTCAGATATGCTAATTTCAGAGAGGCGCTGAAAACCGCTGACCTCCTGCAAAGCATCAACTTATTCATTTGTTTATTCATTTATTCGTTCATTCATCTACTTCTCTGTTTATTTGAGTGTGTGTCGGCTCACGTACTCCTCTTTAAGAGTCTCTGCGGTCGTGGCGATGATGGTCCAGAGCCGGTCCGGCAGCGTGCCGCGTGTTTGAGTGGTGAAAGCTCGCTCTGAAGGACGTGACTGATGTCCTTGTCGGAGAAATGCAGTTTTATGTCCACAGTTATTTATGGTGAGAAAAATGGACGGCGCTGCGGGCCAGTGGAGCTCGCGGGCAGTCTGAGGGGCGGCGCAGCGGACAGCCAGGGGATCTGTCTCAGCCGGATGGCGTTAGCCGCTCTGCTGCAGTTACAGCCACAAATAACGAGCATTTCGGTTCCAATAATTGAGGCTGCAGCTAATAATTATTTTCCAGTTTCGATTCATATTTATTTAATTACTTAATTCTTTTATTTAATATATTTAAATGTTTTATTATTTATTTTATTATGCAACATTTATTAAGAAATAGAAGAAAAACATATTTATTAAGAAATAAATTAAAATAATGGTACAAAAAACTAGAACCCTTAGCTTGAATTAGTTGCCTCCCTTTATACACTTTTATTTTGGAAAATAGCAGAGCAACATACATTATTTTTTTTTTTTTTTCGTGGTTGCTAAGGTGTTTCTAGGCCAGTGCTGTGGTATCCTAGGTCATTGCTAAGGTGTTGGTTGGCCATTGCTGTGGTATCCCAGGTGGTTGCTAAGGTGTTGCTGGGCCAGTGCTCTGGTATCCCAGGTGGTTGCTAAGGTTTTCCTAGGCCAGTGCTATGTTGTCCCAGGTGATTGCTAAGGCATTGCTAGGCCAGTGCTGTGTAATTCCAGGTGGTTTCTGATTTATATAATCACTTAATTAGTTTATTTAATATGTTTTTATTTTTTATTATTTATTTTATTATGCAACTTTATTTAGTAAGAAATTAATTCAAATAATAATACAAAAAAGTAGAAGCTTTAACTTGAATTGGATGCTTCACCTTACACACTTTTATTTTGGAAAGTAGCATAGCAACATACAGTATTAGTGTATTTTTGTTTATGATTGTTAAGGTGTTGCTAGGCCATTGCTATGATATCCCAGGTGGTTGCTAAGATGTTACTAGGCCAGCATTGTGGTAAACCAGGTGGTTGCTAACGTGTTGCTTGGCCAATGCTGTGGTATCCCAGGTGGTTGCTAAGATGTTGATAGGTCAGTACTATGGTAAAGCAGGTGGTTGCTGAGGTGTTGTTTGCCCATTGCTGTGGTACCCAGGTGGTGGTTAAGGTGTTGCTAGGCCAGTGCTATGTTATCCCAGGTGGTTGCCAAGGTGTTGCTTGGCCATTGCTATGGTATCCCAGGTGGTTGCTAAGGTGTTGCTTGGCTATTGCTCTGGTTTTCTAGGTGGTTGCTAAGGTGTTGCTTGGCCAGTGCTATGTAATCCCAGGTGGTTGCTAAGGTGTTGCTAAACTGTTGCTATAGTATCCCAGGTGGTTGCTAAGGTGTGTGTATATATGCGTGCTAGTATGTATGGAACCACTCGAGGAAGGGGGCCGAGGCACAACCCACGCTACAAAATGTTCTTCCGCATGTTGCGTGCAGTTACACATCTCCACCAGAGAGATCGCCAAATCCCCACAAATCCAACAGTGCAGCTTAAACTGTAATTACGTATTTTAATTACATGTTTCTGCAATTAATTATGTATATACATTGCAAGAATATCAGGGATGTTTTTTTTTTTTTTTCTTTTCTTTTTCTAATCACGATAAAAGACCATCCTCTCCTCCTCACACACAGACATGGTCTGGAGTGAAAGTTTAAAATCCGCACCTTCCTCACAGCGAGCTGCGAGTCCGGGAATATTCCAATTAAATCACAGCGCGCCTTTGTTATCGGTATCCCAGATAATTCCTGGGAGATAACTGGAGCGCTCTCATGGTCTCTTAGCTCACGGTTCCTGCATAGTTTATTAGCTGAAAGACAGCCGCTCGCTCGGAGGAGAACTTCTGAAGGCAACACGATTTTTAAACAGAGCCTGCGAGCGCCGCTTCACGGGCCGATGAGTCGTGAACTTTCCGTTGCCTTTCGAGCGCGGCTGCCGCTCGGGGCCCGCCTTCCTTTCAGGAGTCGATGTGCCACTCCGACAGCCAGCGTCTCCAGCTGTTACTCCAGCCATCGTCGTGTATCTGCTGCATTTTAAACGTCTCTCTCTGACTCCTTCTCCTCTTCTCGCCTCCTCTACGGTTCATTTTATTTAGCGAGAAGCAGAGAACATAGGACAGCTGTGTTAGCACCTCTGGCTTCTTCTAGAAGACTCCAAATCAGGTTGTCAGGTCATGAAGTGCTGGCCTGATAAATGTTCCAAAAACGAAGCACGATATTCGTCAACTTGCGTGTTTAGATTTTCATTTCGATTTTTCGGCTCTTTTTTAATGAAAAGAGTTCATTTTTTTTCGTCTTATTACCTTTTTAAAAGCAACAAAGTGATTGTTTTGTTTCCTTCTATAAAAAGTAAAGGCGTCTGTACTTTAATGTAAACTACAGTTATTAAAATTAGCATTTAAACGATCAAAACAACACATTAAAATGTCTGTATCCACTTTTAATGTGGTAATTTGGGGCTGTTCCACTTCACTGATGAAATATATTTATTAAAATGTTTCCAGTTACACCAAAATTACAGGGTTATTAAGTTCATTTCCCAGCAACGTAATGTTAAAATAATTATTTTTTCATGCTAATTTAATTAATTTAACCAAAAAAGTCATTTTAACCTGTCTCCAGCCCTGTGACCCAGACCTGTAAACCCCCCCTGTAAAAAAAGGAACACTCCATTTATTCCGTTTATTGTGATGAACAGAAATTTGCATCATCGTGTTGTTTTTCTGCAGAATGACCATCAGACAGGTCAGTTTTTGTAGTCTTCGTTTTCTCATTTTTTAATTTTATTTTAAGTTATTTGTATTTATTTATAAGTTATTTGTATTTATTTTAGAAGTTATTAGTATTATTACAATTATTACTGTTTTTTCAGCTTTCCCTTATTTAATTTCCAGTCAAAATGACCATTAAATACCAGGAAAAAAGAGGTCTTAATAACCCTGTTTGGCTGGAGGTCCGTGTTTCTGATTTTTTTTATTTTTACTAGTGTTCAAAATTATGGAAAAAAGTAAGAATAAAGTGACAAATTAACTTATTAAATATATTAAAAGAGAAGAGCTAGTACATTTTTTTTAAAATAAGCTTGCTGTCCAGTATAATAGCCTCTAACTGGAAATTAAACCATCTTGCCCAAAAAATACATTGTGCTCTTCCTTATAGTAAAGCGTGATGGCTGTTCTGCTCTCATTGGCATTAGAACCATCTCTGATGATCTACAGGACAGAGCTGTTAGTCCACTCTGCGTGGGAGGGTCCTGCATTTATCCGCCCACTTTATTTTTTGGTTGTAATGCAAAAGAGCCAGAGCTGCAGTGCTGTGCTGACGGCGAAGCTCTCAGTGAGGATAAATGGGAACGCTGACGTGGAATAAATGAGCTGAATGGATGAAAGTGTTCAGGCGGTCGAGTAAACACACCTGATCCGACTCGTAAAGAGCCTGATTAGCTGAAGTCCCGGTGGAGCAACTTAGTTTCAGCATGTGACTGTATGCTGCATTCATGACCCAGTGCAAACTGGGAGGTTTCAAACCTTCATGTGGGAAAAATCCATAATTTCTGGATCTCACACTTATCCAAGTTGCTAATCAGTAGCAAATGTTTACATGCAGCCTTATAATCCTTTAATAATCTGACTAATAGCTCAATCGGAACAGAATACGTCCATGGATACATCTCAATTAGAATAGTCTAGTCAGGTTGAGAATTGGAATACAGTCTCTGTCCGATTGAACGAGGTGGGTAATCCTGTAAATCATCAGTTGAATAAAGGAATAATAGCTGTGTAAACGCCTGTATCTGATTACATTCCCTATCGGAAAGTTTAAGTCCGTTCTGATCATGTTTGTCGCGTCATAGTGAAAGTTTATACCGTTCAAACATGGCGGAGCAGAAACTGGTCTGCAGAGGAGACGAAGTTTATGCTCTGATCTTTAAAAGACAGTGGTGGGACAGACGTCCAACTTATGTGTCTCAGAACACGACGTCTTCCTCTCGGCCTTCTTTAATGAGGACCTGTGAAGGATGTTTTCCTGAGTCTGACATCATTTTAAAGTGATTAAAAACAAAAGCACTGCTCACTGCTGCTCATCTCACTCTGACTGGACTGGACGTGATGCTGGTTGTCATGGTAACATCTACACTAAGCGGTTCTCTACGCATGCGCGTATTTTTGGATCTGATTCCTTGTATTGAGCATGTAAATGGAGATTTTCCATCAGATTGTTGGGTAGAGTGAGAATAAACACTTCAGTCTTCATCTATAATCAGAATATATTCAATCAGATTGGAGAAAATCTTTGCTTGTAAACACAAACACTGACATCTATAAGCCCACAAAGCAAGACAAAACAGTGTGCTTGAAAGTTTTAAACTGACTTTGGAGTGTGTGTGTTTGTGTATAATGTGCTAGTTCTACATAATATCCATAAACACACTTGGATAACTGTAAGGTTAAGTAGGTGATTTTGTAGAAGCCAGGAAGTGTAAGCAACACTCTTAGCAAAGAAGGGTTCTAGATAGTACCAAAAAGCATTCTTTGACTTGTCACAGCAGTGGAACCCTTTTTGGTGCTATATAGAACCATTTTCAAAAAGGGTTCTATACAGAATCATTTACAGCATATTCTCCATCAATCTGAAAAATGTTTAATTTAATGTTGATACAAAGAACCCTTTATTCATGCAAAGGGTTCTTCGAGTGTTCATGGTTCTATATAGAGCCACTGTCTTTACTAAAGAACCTTTGGAGAACCATCTTTTGTAAGAGTGTAGTTTTTGAAAAAAAACCTGACACATGAACACGCACAGCCTACAAACATATACGTACAGATTACAGTATGAATACAGTATGAATGTAGTTAGCTAGTTTACACCTTAGCTTAGCTAACGTTAGCATTAGGCTAATACATAATGTAGCTACATGAGTAGCTTAGCTTCGTCAGCTACATAATTCAGGAAAATAACAAATTCCCTCATACACAAAATAAACCCGATTATTACCAGTCCAACAGAAAATCAGCAGCCTTGGAGTCACTTTCCAGGTGTTTCAGCTCCCTCGGGTTTCGCCATAGTTGGAAAGCCACACCGATGGTCACTCTGGTTTGATCTTTTGCCAGTAATGTCTGTCTGCAGAGCAGTCTAATGACGTCAGTTAGCTTACATGTAGCAATTTTCATATTTCGGCTATTTAGCGACCTTGTAATTCAGAGGATCCAGTGATATTTAAGAGAAAAATATTCATAGGACAAAACATATCGGGTTCTGAACATTTTTATCTACCACAGGGGGCGATAGAGGCAATTTTTCGGAAACGCTATTCATTCTGGCCATTGAGAAATCCAGCTTAGACCCGGAGTTCCTAATATGGGCATAAGAGCATGGCGCCGACTGCAGTGATCTAGTAGGAGATTCCGAGTCGGAAATTTTTGACCTCCTAGTTGTCATGAGTGCAGCATCATATCTGCCTGTTCACCCTGCAGAAGTTTAGCTCCGCCCACTCACACTGAAGTTATAAGGAGTGTTTCAGCGCAGGCTGCTTTCCTGATACAGCCAATTAGAGCACAACTCATTTACATATATCAGTCTTAGCATAAGGGTCGTTCTACAGAAACGTCCATTTTTGTGTCTGTAGCGTTTACAGATATATTACACTTAAAAAAACATGTTAGGGTTACAATTTATTTATATTTTTAAATAAAACAAGTTATTTTAACAATTACACCTTCATGATTCATCAATTTAGCAATATTGTTTTTTAAATCAATCGTATAGAATTCCAAGCACCACAGAAGAGCTCGTCCACACAGTCATGTGTAAAGAACCATATTTTTAGGGCAGAAAATGTGTTTTTCTTCAATTTTAACTGCAATAATCTATTCATGCCTATGAAACAGATTATTTAAATGACATAAAGAAAACAAATGCCAAATAAATATTATAAAATATATAATGAAAGTTGTCCCCAGGAGTCGTGTCACTGGTGTTACTGTGTAACAAAAAATATCTTATTTTGAAATAAAAATCACACTGATGACATCACTTCCTTCCTTTTACCTGTTTTCTGAGGATCTATGAAGAAAAGCACATGGTGAGTCCACTGTGTCTTTCAGTTATCAGAGATTTTCTCAATTAGCTCATGATTTCATATGAAGCTTTTAGCTGAAGTCACTGGTGTGACCGACTTTATTCTGAGGTAACTGTGAAAAAATAGAACACAAATGGATTAAATTCCATATTTTAGTGGATATTCCATGATTGACAAAATGTTTTTTGATGCTCTGTAGCAGCCATTCTGTAAAATGCATTGTTCATTAAAAATGTCTCTGGTGTTCCTTTCTTATGTGTAACACCAATGAGGATCAGTAACACCAGTGACCAGTGACTCCTATGGAGAGAAAGAAAAGTGGCCGTTTCTGTAGAATGACCCATAACAAAACCAGACAGGCTGCCAAATGGTCACATAAAGGTGAATTAGTACATAAAACTGCATAGGAAAAGATAAAATACTACAAGAAAATGTGATGTATGTGTCCTTTAACGTTCCCACGGCAAATGCATGAGCGATCAATTCGTCTTCATTATCATTTAAAGCACCGTATCATTATCTCTTCTTTTCCACTTTTGTTTGTTTCTGTTTTCTTTGCTTTCACAGGGAAAATCCCTCAAAGGAAAACCGCACTAAAGCTAAATCTACATCACAGCCTGTAGGCAGATGTGATTGATTTTAAAGTTGCGCTGAAACACTGAGTAGAATTATACTAAACCAACACTCGCCTTGGCTCATCAGTGAGATCGGAGAGAGGAAGGGCTGACGATCGAAGCGTCAGACAGTGCGTTAAGCGGATTATAAGATATGTGAGTGTTCACCAGTGAAATGGTGCGTTCATCTTTATGTGCGATCATCTGACTGAGCTTTTAAAGGTACTTTCCTCCACGAGAGCCTTTAAAAGACTGTATTTTAGGAATTTATTATCTCATAGCATCCTTCATCCAGCTGGAGCCTCGTTTGGAGTGAGCTGATGGCTTTGAATGTTCATTCAGATGCAGTTACATTGGTAAAACACCACAGTACTGGGACGCCTATACATCACACCCACAGGAGCTTTTATGACTCCCAATCCATAGGGATTAATATGGAGTTGGTCCCCCTTTGCAGCTCTAACAGCTTCCACTCTTCTGGGAAGCTTCCTACAGATGTTGGAGAGTGTCTGTGGGAATTTCTGCCCATTCATCCAGAAGAGCATTTGTGAGGTCAGACACTGATGGTGGACGAGAGGGTCTGGCTCATGTTCTCCATTCTAGATCATTCCAAAGGTGTTTGATGGGGTTGAGGTCAGGGCTCAGTGAGGGCCAGTCAAGTTCTTCCACGCCAAACTCACCCAGTCCGGCCTTTATGGAGCTGCTTTGTGCACTGAGGCTCCGTCATGCTGGAACAGGAAAGGTTCTTCCCCAAACTTGGAAGTGTATAATTGTCCAAAATGTCTTGGTGCTGAAGCATTAAGATTTCCCTTCACTGGAACTAAGGGTTCTAGATCGACTCCTGAAAAACAGCCCCATATCATCATCCCTCCTCCACCAAACTTTACAGCTGGTACAGTGCAGTCAGGCAGGTAACGTTCTCCTGGCATTCGCCAAACCCAGAATCGTCCATCAGACTGACAGATAGAGAAGCTGATTCGTCACTCCACAGAATACGTTTCCACTGCTCCACAGTCCAGTGGCGGCACTTTACTCCACTCCATCCAACGCTTGGCATCGTGCTTCGTGATGTAGGGCTTGCATGCAGCTGCTCGGCCATGGAAACCCTGCCGTTAAGCTCCTGGTGCAGTTTTTGTGCTGGTGTTAAAGCCAGAGGAGGTTTGGAACTCCATGGTCATTGAGTCAACAGAGCTTTGGCGACTTTTATGCACTACTCGGCGACCCGCTCTGTATCTTTACGTGGTCTGACACTTCGTGGCTGAGTTGCTGTGGTTCCTAAACGCTTCCACTTTCCAGCAACACCACTCACAGCTGATCGTGGAATATCTAGGAGCAAAGAATTCCGCAAACTGGCTTGTTGCAATAGTGGCATCTTGTTTCAGCACCACTCTCAAATTCAGTGAGCTCTTTAGAACGACCCATTCTTTCACTAATGTGTGTAAAGGCAGACTGCACGGCTAGCTGCTTGATTTTATACACCTGTGGCAATAAGACTAAATAAAACACCTGAATTCAGTAATTAAGCTGGGTGTCCCAATACTTTTGTCCATATAGAGTAGGGACCAGATGTCCACCTCCAAAAGCCCCCTTTCAGAAAGTTGTTACATGAAATGGTATATAGTAGATAATGTTAGCGATGCCTGTCGAGGGAAAAGTCCGGTTGTGTATCCGTGGAATTTTAGTTCTGTCATCTAAAACGCTAAATGAATTAGTCATCGTCTTTTTTTTCTTTCCTGTGCGGTGCTTTGATCATTTTAGCCTCAGTCATCAGAAAAGCTTCACTGTCAACGAGGATTTTAGTCATCAAATGGATTCTGAGAGTGCCTCCGGGAGAGACTCATGGTCAGGGAAGGATGTGTGTGTGTGTGTGTTTTGTCTCTTTGTGGGGTCCAAATCCCCTCAGGACGAACATTTTGATGTAGCGGGGACATTAGTCTGCTCTTTACAAGGAAAAATACCCACCCCCACCAGCACCGCAGCTTCTATTAGGAAGAGTAAAAGAGGCTGAAGTGGTTCTTAAGGTTGCAGGATCAGGTACAATGTGAGGTGCATTTTGATGCAATAGGCCTCATTCATCAACCGTCCTTTAAGCCGGGGTTACCCCGCATGACCTTAACCCAGATTTTAGCCCCGATTCTCAGTCTGAGTCTGAGCTGGTCGGCTCTAGTCTGCAGATTTTTGGGTCAGTCGGAGTCGACAGTTGGAGAGAAAGTCGAGTCGTGTTTGAGGGCTCAGACTCAGATTTAATGCCTCCCAATCACGTTTCAGTCCAGTCTGAGTTTATCAAACGTTTGATTTTTTTCGACCCGACTCTGAGTGAAATCTAGTGTAAACTGATCGGCTCAATCTGAACAGATTCCTGCAACAGCCAGTTAAAACTGAGAGAGAGAAAGAAGGAAACACAGCAAGTAAACAAAGAAAAATGGTGAAAAGTCTCTCACGTGTGGAGCGAAGCTTTTTAATGAGCCGAGTTTAAGACACAATCTAGTTTATGTACATTTAAAACTCTAAAAAATACCAAACTGATCACATTTTTAATCAATGATCCTCACTTAAACATGTTTACCTGCTGCTTCTTTACTGTTTCAGCACAAACGGCAGAGAAAACAGCAGCAGCAGCTCATGTTTGTTTATTTGCGTCTCCTTGTAACACGAGAACGCATGAGTTAGCGTGAGTTTACGTGAGTTTGCTAGGATGTTGGTAGGAAGTTGCTATGGTATCTCACATTGTGGGTAGGTGATTCATATGTTATTCCAGGTGGTTGCTAGGGTGTTCTAGGACAGTTGCTTTGGTATTCCAGGTGGCTGCTAGGGTGTTCTAGGACAGTTGCTGTGGTATTCCAGGTGTTTGCTAGAGTGTTCTAGGACAGTTGCTGTGGCATTCCAGGTGGTTGCTAGGGTGTTCTAGGACAGTTGCTGTGGTATTCCAGGTTGCTGTTAGGGTGTTCTAGGGCAGTTGCTGTGTATTCCAGGTGGCTGCTAGGGTGTTCTAGGACAGTTGCTGTGGTATTCCAGGTGTTTGCTAGAGTGTTCTAGGACAGTTGCTGTGGTATTCCAGGTGGTTGCTAGGGTGTTCTAGGACAGTTGCTGTGGTATTCCAGGTGGTTGCTAGGGTGTTCTAGGACAGTTGCTGTGGTATTCCAGGTGGTTGCTAGGGTGTTCTAGGACAGTTGTTGTGGTATTCCTGGTGGCTGCTAGGGTGTTCTAGGACAGTTGTTGTGGTATTCCTGGTGGCTGCTAGGGTGTTCTAGGACAATTGCTGTGGTATTCCAGGTGGCTGCTAGGGTGTTCTAGGACAGTTGCTGTGGTATTCCATGTGTTTGCTAGGGTGTTCTAGGACAGCTGCTGTGGTATTCCAGGTGTTTGCTAGGGTGTTCTAGGACAGTTGCTGTGGTATTCCAGGTGTTTGCTAGGGGATTGCTTGGCGGTTATTAGGTATTTCTAAGTGGTTAATGTATGCAAGATGGTTTCTATGGTGTTATGTTTATAGTCATATTAAGTTGTATTTGTATACCGCTTTATCCCAAAGATTCCTACAGTGTGCCGAAATCTGGGAAATCTAGTTCTATAAAGATACTGCTAATTATAGAAATACAATGCTGGGAGTTGGACATAGATTTGTAAAGTGATAGTTCAGCTGAATCAAATTTGGTCAGCATCTTATAGCATTTTTGTATATAACTGTATGTCATCTTGCTTTAATATTTTACATCAAAATGTTTATGGTATACAAAATGCCACATTTCTCTTATGGTTTCTGTTTTGTGTCAGTATAACATTTATTTTTTAATATGTTTGTGTTTTTTTATATGTTTATTATGTTTAACATGTTTACTTTGCCCCCCCTTGTTCTTAGTTCTGGTTCAGTCGCTTTCAGATCATATCATGATAACTACCATTTTATGCTGAGGCCTATCATGGAGCTCCACCGTGGGGCCCAGTGCTATGTGGCTCATTTCATGTATGTTTAAAATCAATCAAAATAAACCTCTGTTTACATTCACATGAGGATGGGCTCTTCTCTCTTTCTCGGCAGGTGTGGTGGCCATTCTGGTTCCTCGGCTGGACCTCGTGATCTCTTTGGTGGGTGCGGTCAGTAGCTCTGCCCTGGCGCTGATCTTCCCCCCGCTGGTGGAGCTGGTGGTCCACTCTGTCCGTCCGTCCACATTCCTCCTCCTGAAGGATCTGTCCATTGCTGTTTTGGGTTTTCTCGGCTTTCTGACCGGAACTTACGTAACCGTGGGAGAGATTATTTACCCTGAAGAGCAGGGACGCGCTCGTCTCCATGACGACACGAACTGGACCACACCCACTGCCCCGCCCCTTTAATGACCACAGCTGGCCATCATTGTCCAGGACAATTCTTATACACATACATACATAAACATAAGCTCACTACAGTCTTCACTGCTTTGATATTGTACACTCCACGTTCATATTCTCTCACTCCAGGCTTTAAATCCTATGTTAAATCCCATGTTTTGTTGATTTTCTAAATAAGAATAAGTAAACACATCCTCTACAGCGAACACATCTACATTATTGTGCTAATTTTAGTGCATATGTTCTAATTATTTAGGTGCCATAACTTTTGCACAAGCCCCATTTGTTTTTTTTTTTTCCTCCAATATATTAAATTCAGCAAATGAACAGTAGATGTACATTAAAATGTGCAGACGTGTGTTCTCTGTGGAGACTTACTTTCACTTAGAAAATCAACAACAAATTCCATAGCAGGGATCCATTTCAGTCACAGACAAAAATTTAGTATTTATATCAATATATTATATCTATAATACCATAGAAGTATATTATATCTATAATACCATAGAAGTATTCAAGTACACTACCGTTCAAAAGTTTGGAATCACTGTTCTAGATAATATAAGGCGAATTTGCACACAAAATAAAATAAATATAAAAAATGAAAGTATGATAAAATTGATATTCAGAATGAAGTTCTAATAGAAGTGACATCCAGAATAAAGTTATAATAACATTATTGTCTAGGGTGAAGTTTCAATAAAACGAATATGAATTATATTAAGTAATAAGAAAACTACAGTATATTTAATAAAACACACGTGTTATTTGTATGTGTGTGTGTATATATCATATACCTGTTTTATATATATATATATATATATATATATATATATATATATATATATATATATTAATATATATATCCCACATCACACTACGTTTTGTTTTCACGTGTGTTTATATAGTATCATTCATAATATCTATATCATTTATATTTTGCATATAGGTTATTGAAAAGAATAACAGCTGAAGTTAATGGAAAACATATTTATTTCTATTATAAAAAATAAGAAAAAATGTACACATTCTGAACTCTAAGTAACATTTTTACATCGTTTTTCAAGTAATTTTAAACTATTTCTGTTGGTCAGTTCAGCATGGCATAAGATAATGCCATGCTGAACTGGACTTTTCAAATTATACCAAAAAATAAAAATGTCTGTATATATATATATATATATATATGAGTGTGTGTATATATATTGCTGCTGCATGAAATACATATTTAATTTTTGTGTTTTTTTGGTATAATTTGAAAAGTCCAGTTATCCTTTGCCTTAAAATATGATGCTAAACTGACCAACAGAAATAGTTTAAAATTACTTGGAAAATGTAAAAAATGTTATTTATAGTTAAAAATGTTGTGTTTTTTAATTCTTTTACACACACACACACACACACACACACACACACACACACACACACACACATATATATATATATGTGTGTGTGTGTGTGTGTGTGTGTGTGTGTGTGTGTGTGTGTGTGTGTACATATAAAACTTCTTCTACTCTTCTTGTACATCTACACTCTAAGTAATTATCGAAAGACGATGCTTAATATCATGTGTGACTCCAAAGCTTTGAACAGTGGTGTTCAGTATGTAATATTTGTAGTATTATTATATTAATATCACATTTATTATCATACACACTCCATGTTCATGTTCTCTCTCACACACAGTTCTTTTAGGATTTATTGTACTTTAAATTATACAGCAGTAATAATACAGTGTGTGTGAACGAAAACACACACGAGCTCGCTGCATCCTTCAGTACTTTAATACACACTCACACACTCGGTCACTCCCGCAGAGTGTGTGTGGAGAGCAATCACGCTTCTGGGAGAGTTATTTTTCAGACTTTTTATAGTTCATTTTCTTTTTCATTCCGTCAGCACACACTGCCGTGGCCCAGGGTGTGTTAGAGAGAGAGAGAGAGTGTGTGTGTGTGTGTGTGTGTGTGTGTGAGTGTGTGTGTGAGTGATATAAGACTGTGTGGTCTATAAGACTGGCCATGGGTACGTGAGGCTCCTATACTGTGTGCATGAATGTGTTTTTACCAGACTGATTTAATATTTTGTATATAAACATAAACAGTCAGTGATCATCTTTTATTCATATTTCCAGTCAAAACAGCCTGCAAGTTCATTTTTCAGCAGCATGAAACACATTTAACATAAAACAGATTTCAGTTCCTCAAAGAATCTGCAGACACGCCTCCAAAGTTCAGTCTTAGAAGCTGGTTGATCATTTTCTGAAGCAATCAAACACATTCAGTGGTGTTGAGGTCTGGACTCTGGGGTGGTCAGTCCATCGTTCAGCTTCTTTGTTTGATGTGTCCGTCTCCTTTTCTCAGTGAGGTTCTTCTTGATCAGCTACACATCCTTTCAGACCCACAGCGCTGAGTCGTCTTCTCACAGTGGAAGGATGGACAGAAACACCTGTGGATGTTTTCAGATCTGAAGCAGCTTGATTTTCTCCTCTCTCTCAAAGATGAAAGCTTTAAGTGCTGTTTATCTGATAGGGGCAGTTTGGGGGTCGACCAGGTCTTCCAGGTGGTTGTTAGGAGCCCCATTTTCTCTGCAGCTTTCAAATATCCTGAAAAATGCTGGTACTTAATGGCTGTTTTGACTGGAAATGGAATTAAATGAAGGGTTTTTGATTTTTACACGGTGTTGTGTAAATGTGCAATGTCTCCACCTTGTGGGGAACTGTGTGAGCATGTTTTGTTATATGTGGGGTGGGTTTTCGTTTTTTTACTTCAGCCTTACACACTTCCAGTGACTCCGCCCCCTAACCTGGCTGGAATGGCTTTTAGCCAATCAGCTGTCTCGGACCAGCGCATGTCAGTTTTAAATGGACCTCTGTCTTGTCATCATTCTGTAGTCGATGTCATGCCCATATAAGGAGCCGTGGGTCAAAGCCGGTTTATTCTATGAGAAAAATGAATGGGGTTCCAGAATATTACAGCGAACAACAATGAATTATGAGGTTTGGAAAAAATTGGAATATATGAATATTGCTACATCTAAGCTAACACTGTTGTACATTAAAACTGACCTCTTCAAAATAACCACACAGCTTCGTCCAGAGTCATAGTTAAAGGTGCAGTAAGCGATTCTGGAGAACAGTTGTTTATATTTGAACTCAACAGCACCTTTTGGAAGGGTGCTCCTTCGGAAGCTCCGCCCCCTCAAATTCATGTACCTGCATTGCCAAGGCAAACGATGCTGGGCTAGCTAGGCCATAAAACCCTTCGCAAACGTTGCACGAACAAATACGGTGATGTAATGTTAGAGCGAACAACCACACAGCGAGTGATGTAGCTAACGTGAGCGGTTGTGGTTTAGCAAACTGTCGCTACAGTTGCTGCTGTGAAGCTAACGAGTTGAGATTTGCTGTCACAAACATTAGCAAACGGAACAATACTGACCTGTTGGTTCTGTGAAACAGCAGAAATGAATTAATGTTGCCCACCGGTCAAGCAGAAACAGAGCGGCCTCCTCATCCCTTTTCAGGACTTTTAGCTCTCCATGAAGCTGAGGTCTGCCTCTTATTCAGTATTATTCTTATTATTATCCCATTCCACCTTAAATGGTGCAGCAGTTAGATTTTGGTGTTTCTTGTTCAATTTTCCCGTTCCCCCTTAAATTGTGCAGCAGTTACATTCAGGCGGAAAATTCAAACAAGAAGCTGACGATTAGGAAGCCTTATATTTAAGCTTCATCATCTTTCGGAAGTCTCTCCACAGTTGAAACGCCTCACCAATGTTAACACGGCTCTTCACCCCCACCTGATCTACGAACTTCTTTCTCAGTCTTGGTTCTTCAGATTGTCTCCTCTTTGGCTGTTTCTCGCCATCTCTCCTTCTTGATGATGCATGGAGTTCAGCACGTAGCCCCTCCCCTTCCCTCTGTCCTGATTGGCTGGAATAGTGTTGTGTAGCTCAGTCTGAGACACTTTGTTTGCCTACAGTTTTTTTCCAGAGTGCACAGAATGGACAGCTAGTGGATCATGAATTTGACAGAGAGTGTGTTGGATTAAAATCGCTTACTGCACCTTTAAGTGGCTTTGCTACAGTTTGAGTAGCCGGTGTTGGTGTATAATAGTGTTATTGTAGTATTACACATATTGTATTAACTCCCATTCAGTCAAGTCAGTGCACGTTGTTAGCTTGCTTGTAGCGAGTATGTAGCAATTTTCATATTTTGTCTACTTAACAGCCTCGTAATTCAGTGAATTCGTACGCAGGACAAATAGTTTTCGCTTTGGAACTTTTTCGTTTACCACATTAGCAGTTTTCGAAAAACCCCATTCATTTTTCCCATAGAGGAAAACAGCTCAGACCAGGAATTCCTTATATGGGCGTAAATCCATGTTTGACCAACTCTAAAAAGTGCTGAATACTGTACTGTGGGAAAACTCCGAATGTACTGTAAGTATGCTCTGATAAAACAGACGCATTATTAATAAATTAATCTATGACTCCGACACATTTATGCAGATCTGTGGTCATTTATACCTGATACAACTCTATCAAAAGCTAAACTGTTTGAAGACTTTTTTTAATAACCTGTTCATTTATTTATTTATTTATGCAAATTATGGTCCCTGCGAGTCTCCAGGAACCAAAAATAACCTTCCATGTGTCTGCAGTCTGGTGACGGGATCACGCTGACTAATAGTTTAAATGCATTTCATATCTCAATCTGGAATCTTAATGCCGGGTTTAATTATATTAATCTGCGCCCGGCTGGTTTCGTCGCTCAATCCTTTTCCGTTTTTGCGGTTTCAGATGAGGCCTCGGTGCGTGTAACACAGTGCCAGTCACAAATTTGGACACTTTTATGAGAGGATGTTTCAGAAGCGTCGGGAGGTTTTTACACCACATCGTACGTCTTTACATATTAACACGACACACACAGGCTCAAAAAGAAGGTCCGGCTCGATGTTTAGGCTTCAAATGATGTTAGAGTCAACATTATACTGATGAAGATCTGATGACAGTAGTAGATAATTCACTCACATCCTCAGAAGATGCTCCTTCACCAAGTTTGGACTGAGTTCTCACTGAATTCTCTTCCATCGTCAGATTCATCCAGAAGAAGCACAACCCATGCTACAATGTTCTTCCGCACATTTTCGCAGTTTCACGTTTTCACCAGAGAGGGCACCAAATCGACAAAACTTACATAGTGGAACTGAAACTTGTTTATCAATGTAATGAGATTTTATTCCAAGTCATTTTTATTAGTCCATGTTTATGTAACGTAAAGAGTGCTGTACAGTACAGTACCTGCCCAAAGTCTGGACACACCTACTTATATAATACGCTAAATCCACTTCAGTGGTTACCACGCCTCCATTTCCATTGATGCTTATGCTACACCCGTTTCCATGGCAACGCTACACCCAGTTCCATAGTTACACTAGATCTATTTACATGGTAATGTTACACCTGTTTTCATGGTTATGCTGCACCCATTTCCTTTATTACGCTACGTCATTTCTATTGCTACACTACATCCTTTTCAGTTAAGCTGCACCTTATGCTACACCTGTTTCCATGGTAACGCTACACCCATTTCCACTGGTAGACTAGACATATTTCCATGGTTACGTTACACCTGTTACACTCATTTCCATTATTATACTACATGCCTTTTCCATTGGTGCACGACATCCATTTTCATCAGGATTATGCTACTTCCGTTTCCATGGTTACGAAACACCCACTTACATGGTTGGGCTACACCTTTTGGTAAGCGAGTGGAGGTAAAAGGTGGGTGTTTCTGATAAAGTGGCCAGCGAGTGAAAGCACAAGGTAGGTGTTACTAATAAAGTGGCCAGCAAGTGAAAGTACAAGATGGGTGTTTCTAATAAAGTGGCCAGCAAGTGGAAGTACAAGATGGGTGTTTCTAATAAAGTGGCCAGTTAGTGGAACCACTAGGTGAGTGTTTCCAATAAACTGGCCAATGAGTGGAAGCACAAAGTAGGTGTTTCTAATAAAGTGGTCAGTTAGTGGAAGCACAAGGTGGGTGTTTCTGATAAAGTGGCCAATGTGTGAAAGTACAAGGTGGGTGTTTCCGATAAAGTGGCCACTAAGTGGAAGTACAAGGTGGGTGTTTCCAATAAAGTGGCCAGTTAGTAGAAGTACAAGATGGGGGTTTATAATAAAGTGGCCAGTTAGTGGAAGCACAAGGTGGGTGTTTCCGATAAAGTGGCCAACAAGTGGAAGCACAAGGTAAGTGTTTCTAATAAAGTGGCCAGTTAGTGGAAGCACAAAGTGGGTGTTTCTAATAAAGTGGCCAACAAGTGGAAGTACAATATGGGTGTTTCCAATAAAGTGGCCAGCAAGTGGAAGTACAAGATGGGTGTTTCTAATAAAGTGGCCAGTTAGTGGAACCACAAGGTGAGTGTTTCCAATAAACTGGCCAATGAGTGGAAGCACAAAGTAGGTGTGAAGTACAAGATGGGGGTTTCTAATAAAGTGGCCAGTGAGTGTAAGCACAAGGTGGGTGTTTCCAATAAAGTGGCCAGTGAGTGTAAGCACAAGGTAGGTGTTCCCAATAAAGTGGCCAGTGGATGGATGTAGAAGGCAGAGGTTTCTAGTGGACAAGTGAGCGTTTTTGGGAGCACCTGTAAAAATCACGTGAGCCTCTCTGTACACGTGTCCCCCCTCACGTTTCAGTGCCAGTGGCTCTCACGTGACAGAGATGTAAAGTTTTCAATCAGATTGTCTAAGTGGACCTTCAGACTGGATCGGCTTGATCATTCACTCCTTCACCCTCTCATGCTGCTCCTCTCTGAGGTCAGTTCACTGAGGGCTTTTTCAGCCGCTGTACTTTGCGCTCTAAATCTATCTGCTGTTTGTTTTATTGTTGATTGTGATCTTTTAATTGGCCTCTCGCGGTGAGAGACGCTGACCCTCAGCCCCCCCACCGCCTATCAGCTGTTTCACACCGAGACTTTAATAACATCACTCGCCTAAATATAAACACACAGACCAAAAAATGGAGCTTTCCATTCTCTCTCTCTCTCTCTCTCTCTCTCTCTCTCTCATTTGAAAAACGCCTGTCCTGCTCTTTTTCTCCTCTCTCTCTCTCTCTTTGTCTCTCTCTCTCCTCCTCCGTCTCCTTTTCACTTGCTTTTTTCCCTCTTTTTCTTCCTCTCTCTTTCTCCCTTTCTCTCCTCTGACTCTCTCTCTCTTGCTCTATTTCTTCCTCTCTCTCTCTTTCTCTCCCTTCTCTCTCTCTTTCTCTTTGTCTATGTCTCTCTTCCTTCATCTCCTTTTCACTTGCTTTTCCTTTCTTTTTCTTTCTCTATCTCTCGATCTTTCTCTCTCTTCCCCCCTCTCTCTCTCCCTCTCTCTCTCTTTCTTTCTCTCTCCCCTCTCTCTCCCTCTCTGTCTCCCCCTCTCTCTTTCTCTATCTCTCTCCCCTAACTTTCTCTGTCTGTCTCTCCCTCACTTTCTCTCTTTCTCTCTCTCTCTCTTTCACTCTCTCTCTCTCTCTCTCTCTCGCTCTCTCTCTCTCTCTCTCTCTCTGGTTTTGGCTCATTAGTTGGGCTGTGTTTGTATTCTCCTCATGCCCCTCTCCTCTCCACACAGCGCTGGGCACCTGACAACTGGCACGCGAGAGAGAGAGAGAGAGAAAGAGAGTGAGAGTGCGAGAGAGAGAGAGAGAGAGAGAGAGAGAGAGAACGAATAAAAGAATGATGGTGGGAAAAAAAACCTGAAAACGTGAAGCTGAATGATGGGAGAGAGCAAATTAGGGATTGAAGAAGAGAGAGAGAGAGAGAGAGAGAGAGAGAGAGAGAGAGAATGTGAAAGGAGGGAGGGGGAAGGAGGGGGCAGCGCGTGCGTGAGTGAGTCTGTCTGGCACGTGAGGATAAAAATAGAGCGCGTGCTGCTATTTTTAGAGGGAGCTCTACAGCTCTGATACAGAGGCTCCGCTGCAGCTTCAGAAACACAACAGAAACTCCAGCTTTCTATTTAAAACTCCCTCCGCTCACGAGCTCCGCTCACTCGGGGCGCTCGTGCATAATTCACAGGAAAGCCTTTAATGTAGCCGTGCGTGCGTGTGTGTGTGTGTGTGTGTGCGTGTGTGTGTGTGTGTGTGTGTGAGTGAGTGTAAGTGTGTGTGTGCGTTCAGATGGGGGGTCATTGGGGGACAGCTGTTCAGGCCACCTTTCACTCTTTCTTTCTTTCTATATGTATACTTCATTCATTTCTCTCTCCATCCATCTCTCTTTTTTCTTTCTTTCTCTTTTTCTTTCTTGTTTCCTTATTACAATCTCTTTCTCCATTTCAGTGTCTCTCTATTTCAGTCTCTGTATTTCAGTCTTTCTATTTCAGTCTCTATTTCAGTGTCTCTCCATCACAGTCTCTTTTCTATTTCAGTTTTTCTATTTCAGTCTGTATTTCAGTCTCTCTATTCCAGTGTGTCTCTATTTCAGTCTCTGTCTATATCTTTCTCTCTATTTCAGTCTCTCTATTTCAGTCTCTCTATTCCAGTCTCTCTCTATATCTTTCTCTCTATTTCAGCCTCTCTATTTCAGTCTCTCTATTCCAGTCTCTCTCTATTTCAGTCTCTCTCCATTACAGTCTCTTTTCAATTTCAGTCTTTCTATTTCAGTCTCTCTGTTTCAGTCTCTCTATTCCAGTCTCTCTCTCTTTCTATTTCAGTTTTTCTATTTCAGACTGTATTTCAGTCTCTCTATTCCAGTCTATCTCACTATTAAAGTCTCTATTTCAGTCTCTCCTTATTTCAGTCTCTCTTACTATTTCAGTTTCTCTATTTCAGTCTCTCTATTCCAGTCTTTCTCTATTTCAGCATCTATCCATTACAGTCTCTTTTCTATTTCAGTCTGTATTTCAGTCTTTCTATTTCACTCTGTATGTCAGTCTCTCTATTCCAGTGTGTCTCTATTTCAGTCACTATATTTCAGTCTCTCTTTTTCATTCTCTCTATTTCAATCTGTATTTCAGTCTCTCTATCCCAGTCTCTAACTATTTCAGTCTATATTTCAGTCTCTCCTTATTTCAGTCTCTCTGTTCCAGTCTCTCTTTTGATTTCTCTCTCTATTTCAGTCTCTTTCTCTATTTCACGCTTCCTCTCCCCATTTCAGTGTCTTTCTTCAGTCTCACTGTCCATTTCAGTCTCTCTTTTTTATTTCACTTTCTCTCTTCTTCAGTCTCTCAGTCCATTTCAGTGTCTCTCTATTTCAGTATCTGTCTCTCTCTTCATTTCAGTCACTGTCTCTCTCTTTTCATTTCAGTCTCTATCTCTCTTAATTTCAGTCTCTCTCTCATCCTTTCCTTCTCTCTCTGCATTTCAGTCTCTCTCTCTCCATTTTAGTTTCTCTCATCCTTTCTGTTTCTCTCTATTTAAGTCTTTTTCTCTTCCATTCAGTCTTTCTCTCTTTATTTCAGTCTCTGTCTCTCTCTTCATTTCAGTCTCTCTCATCCTTTCCATGTCTCTCTCCATTTTACTCTGTCCCTCCATTTCAGTCTGACTCTGTCTCTTCATTTTAGACTCTCTCATCCTTTCTGAATCTTTCCATTTCAGTCTTTCTTTCTCCATTTTACTCTCCATTTCAGCCTGTCTCTCTTAATTTCAGTCTCTCTCATCCTTTCCATCTGTCTCACTTCATTTCAGTCTCTCTTTGTCCATTTTACTCTCTCTCTCTCTTCATTTCAGTCTCTGCCTCTCTTAATTTCAGTCTCTCTCTCCATTTCAGTCTCTCTTTCTCCATTTCAGTCTCCCGTTCTTCATTTCAGTCTCATTCTCGCTCTCCGTTTGAGTCTCTCTCTCATCGTTTGTCTCTCTCCATTTCAGTCTTTTTCTCCATTTCAGTCTTTTTTCTCCATTTCAGGCTCTTTTTCTCCATTTTCAGTCCCTCTTTCTCCATTTCAGTCTCTTTTTCTTCATTTCAGTCTGTCTCTCCATTCCAGTCTCTGTCTCACTCTCCATTTTAGTCTCTCTCTCCATTTCAGTCTGTCCATTTCAATCTTTCTTTATTTAAATCTCTGCCCTGCTTGAATTTCTCTCCATTTCTGTCTCTTTCAATTTCAATCTCTCACTCTCCATTTCTGCCTGTCTCCATTTCAGTCTATGTCCGTTTCACTCTCTCTTTCCCTCCAATTCAATCTCTCTATTTCAGTTTCTCCACTTCAGTCTCTCTCTTTCTCTCTTTTCCTCCTTTCTCTTTCTTCTTGTCTCAGTTTCTCCCACCCTCTATTTTTCTTTTCTCCTTGTTTCTTCTCTTTCTTTCTCTCTCGCGTGCTCGTCCACGTTTTCTGCTCATCCCCATGTCAGTGCAGACTGATCACACAGCCGGTGTAAGTGTTCATGTTTGTTTTGCTCTCTCTCTCTCTCCCTCTCTCTCTCTCTCTCCCTCTCCATCTCTCTCTCTCTCTCTCTCTCTCTGTGTAGAACATGTGCGTGTAGCTGATAGAGTGAGATGGATGTGTCTGGCAGTCGAGCTCTGTAATGCATGAGCAGAGACAGACTGGGCTCAGTGCTCTGACCCCCCCTGCCCAGCTTTAACTGCCCCCCTCGTCCAGCTCTGACTGCACAGGCCAAATGTCATCAAACCATCAAAGCTCAGAGCTGTGAAACTGCATCAGTGCACTGTGAATCAATCATGATCCTACAGAATGTATATCACAATACCTACATTTAGAGCCAGTCATTCACTCAACCTAATGAGAAACTGTAGAACAGACTCAGTTTATATCACAATACCTACATTTAGAGTCAGTTATTCATTCAGCCTAATGAGAAACTGTAGAACAGACTCAGTTTATATCACAATACCTACATTTAGAGTCAGTTATTCACTCAACCTAATGAGAAACTGTAGAACAGACTCAGTTTATATCACAATACCTACATTTAGAGTCAGTTATTCATTCAGCCTAATGAGAAACTGTAGAACAGACTCGGTTTATATCACAATACCTACATTTAGAGTCAGTTATTAATTCAGCCTAATGAGAAACTGTAGAACAGACTCAGTTTATATCACAATACCTACATTTAGAGTCAGTTATTCATTCAGCTTAATAGAAACTGTAGAACAGACTCAGTTTATATCACAATACCTACATTTAGAGTCAGTTATTCATTCAGCCTAATGAGAAACTGTAGAACAGACTCGGTTTATATCACAATACCTACATTTAGAGTCGGTTATTCATTCAGCCTAATGAGAAACTGTAGAACAGACTCGGTCTATATCACAATACCTACATTTAGAGTCGGTTATTCATTCAGCCTAACGAGAAACTGTAGAACAGACTCGGTTTATATCACAATACCTACATTTAGAGTCGGTTATTCATTCAGCCTAACGAGAAACTGTAGAACAGACTCGGTTTATATCACAATACCTACATTTAGAGTCAGTTATTCATTCAATCTAATGGTTCTATGTAGCACTAAAAAAAGTTCTGGTATTGTTATGATTTCAAGCTTGTATATAATACAAGAACCATTTTGGTGTCATACAGAATTATATACACACATCCTTCCATCTGAATTGAAAATGAAAATGGTTCTTTGCATGTTTATGGTTCTAAACTACTGTCTTTACTAAAGAACCCCTAAAGAACCACCTTTTTAAGAGTGAAGAGTTTTGTAGAATTTAAAATTTAATTTAAAATTTTAAAAATTGAAAATGAACTTCAAATTTATGTTGAAAATATTTGATCAAAAGTTTAATTTACCTTGCATAATTTTATGTTATTTGCATTTATTGAACGCTTCACAAGCTCGATGTTTTCTAGCTCAAAGATACAAAATAAAGTTTTATTACATTAAATTTCAGTGTAAAAGAAAAAATTGTGGTGAAATTGATTCTTTGACATTCTCTTGGAATTCTTTCAAAGAATAAAAGACGTTAACACAGACATAAACAAGGTGAAAGGTCAAAGCTGCCTGATCTCAGGCTCCAACCCAAACGTTGTTGCCCTGAAGCCTCAATCAGGATCCACCAATAGCAGCTGTGCATGTCCAGGCAGATGGTGAATGGCCACACTGTACAGGGCTCTCCTTGTTATCCCAAAGGTCTCTGTCACTGTAGAGCTCAGAAACAGCCTGCAAAATGCCAGCGATTCCTGATTGGAGCCTTAAGCAAAGCTGTTTATGAGACATTTCCCTTCCCCCACACGCTATTTATATGTATGAGGATTTTTATGGATGTCAGAACATGGCTGACGTTCCTGTGTGTGTGTTTTAGAAAGTAAACTGCAGCACGACGCTTTAAACCCACAGACATCCTGAAGCAACTGCAAAGAACATCAGGTTTTTCTTAATAAAATATATTTTTATTTTAAACTTAAAATAAATAAAAGTTCTATTGTCTGAGTCCAAAATACACTGTGACTTGGGACCAGTACAACTGTCTTACTTGCTCGCTAACAAATGGCTGAAAAACTGAATTTTGCCTAATCTAGCAAGCTATCTTAGCTATAGCTAACCCTCACCAGATACCAACTCAGTCGTAGCTATAGCTAACCCTCACCAGATACCGGTTCAATCATAGTTATAGCTAACCCTCACCAGATACCAGCTCAGTCGTAGCTATAGCTAACCCTCACCAGATACCAGCTCAGTCGTAGCTATAGCTAACCCTCACCAGATACCGGTTCAATCATAGCTATAGCTAACCCTCACCAGATACCAGCTCAGTCGTAGCTATAGCTAACCCTCACCAGATACCGGTTCAATCATAGCTATAGCTAACCCTCACCAGATACCAGCTCAGTCGTAGCTATAGCTAACCCTCACCAGATACCAGCTCAGTCGTAGCTATAGCTAACCCTCACCAGATACCAGTTCAATCGTAGCTATAGCTAACCCTCACCAGATACCGGTTCAATCATAGCTATAGCTAACCCTCACCAGATACCGGTTCAACCATAGCTATAGCTAACCCTCACCAGATACCAGCTCAGTCGTAGCTATAGCTAACCCTCACCAGTTACCAGTTCAATCGTAGCTATAGCTAACCCTCACCAGTTACCAGTTCAATCGTAGCTATAGCTAACCCTCACCAGATACCAGTTCAACCGTAGCTATAGCTAACCCTCACCAGATACCAGCTCAGTTGTAGCTATAGCTAACCCTCACCAGTTACCAGTTCAATCGTAGCTATAGCTAACCCTCACCAGATACCAGTTCAATCGTAGCTATAGCTAACCCTCACCAGATACCAGTTCAATCATAGCTATAGCTAACCCTCACCAGATACCAGTTCAACCGTAGCTATAGCTAACCCTCACCAGATACCAGTTCAACCATAGCTATAGCTAACCCTCACCAGATACCAGTTCAATCATAGCTATAGCTAACCCTCACCAGATACCAGTTCAACCGTAGCTATAGCTAACCCTCACCAGATACCAGTTCAATCGTAGCTATAGCTAACCCTCACCAGATACCAGATCAACCGTAGCTATAGCTAACCCTCACCAGATACCAGTTCAACCGTAGCTATAGCTAACCCTCACCAGATACCAGTTCAACCGTAGCTATAGCTAACCCTCACCAGATACCTGTTCAACCATAGCTATAGCTAACCCTCACCAGTTACCAGTTCAATCATAGCTATAGCTAACCCTCACCAGATACCAGTTCAATCGTAGCTATAGCTAACCCTCACCAGATACCAGTTCAACCATAGCTATAGCTAACCCTCACCAGATACCAGTTCAACCGTAGCTATAGCTAACCCTCACCAGATACCAGTTCAACCGTAGCTATAGCTAACCCTCCAATTCCAATAAGAGTTCAAATGTACCTAGCTAATCTTCCAGTTGAGACCTGGCTTGTGACTGGCTAAATCTATTCCATTGTCGCACAATGTTGCTTCTAGGCAACAAACATATTTTTGCAAATTCTCATAACAAAAAACGTGATACTGAATTTAAAAAAGAGGTTTAAATGTGCCCAATAAGAGACAGAATGGCCTAGTACATGCTTTTTAATGACTTAGTCAACCTCTTCCCTTTATTGTTCCCCATCGTGGTTTTAAATATGTGTAGTGTTAATGTAAAGTGAGGAAAATGTGTTTGTTGCCCTGAGGCAACGTTGTGCAATAGAGGGTTAAGTGTAGTTGAGGAGTCGACGCCATCGATTCCAGCATCAGCAGTCGGGAATCGGTGTAAACCCGGAGTCGGTCATCACTACCATGGAGAAGAAACTCTCTCACAGTGCTGTTTTTCATTCACAGTGTTTCATTCGTCGTAGCGCCACTCAGCAGAAGTGACGGATCATTGGCGGTCATTGTGGTGAGGATGGGAAAGGTCAGTGGCTGTGATTTTGTGAGTGTAAACACTGGCAGTGTGGTATTTTACGGGTCTAAATCCACAGCAGATGGCTCACTGAGCCCCCTCACACACTGTGTGTGTGTGTGTGTGTGTGTTCGTAGGCAGCTGAGGCTTCACTGGAGAGAGTGGGTGACTGACTGCTTCGCCTAAAGCTACAAAACTGCAACAGAGCATTTCTCTTTCTCTCTCTCTCTCTCTCTCTCTCTCTCTCTCTCTCTCATTGTCCTCTATGACCCCTCTGCTCTTACCGTATCTAATCTCACGTCCAAAAAAATTCAGTCCAATTAGTTTGAAATAATGAAAGATGACACCATTTCTCACAAAACGTTGTCAGGAAACATGATCTCATATTAAAATCCATTTCTTTTACCCTCTCAGTCGTACATTTTAAATTCCAAACCGCTGTTTGAGAGAAACGATAACCTGACATGTCAGCAAATCATTCACAAAAAATTTAATCTCCTGGATGCCGTGACTTTTGGTGACTCACGGCCCAAAACTTGGGCCAATCGGGTTTCTAAAACTGTTCAGACTTTCAGTAAAGAGGTACAAAATTTGGTGCTGTAAGTTTCCCGGAAGTTTCATATAATGGTTTCTAACCATGCAGTTAGAAGCATAACTCATCAATCACATGGTCTTACAAACAACACTCAATATCAAAATTTAAATTTCAACTTTCAATTTCAAAAATTCAATTAAAAAATTTAATTTTGCTTAACGCTATTATAGACATTAGCTGCGTTCCAAAGCCGAGGCTGCAGCCGAAGTAGTGTGGGTCCTCGGTAGGACTGTCCTATGAAGACTCCTCCTTAGCAGCCTGGTCACACTAATGGAACAGTCCTAACAAGGCTGTGTGGTGACGTCACCAGAGTGGCGCCAAGCTTCGTTTTCCACCATTTTCTTGGTGCTTTTCTTTTTCTTTACGCTGTTTGTGCACAGAGGACTGTGGGTAACCGAAGGCCTGGAAGGAAACATCTGATGTATCCTCAAAATCACAAGTAGGCTGCATTTCTAGGCTGTATATGAAGGGTGCTTCACTTTGGATCAGCCTTCTAAGACGTAATGGCCGAGAAATGCAGCCTAGACTTTGAAACACAGCTATTATCAAATTAAAGGAAAGTCTAACCACGAGCTCTACACCCTTAAAAATGGTTCTTCAAGGGTTCTTTAGCAAAGACAGTGGTTCTACATAGAAGCACGAACACTCAACACACTTAAAGGGTTCTTTGCATGGTGAAATGGTTCTTTGACCAGAGTCTTTTGTCTTTGTAATAACAAAATCTAGCTAATCCTCTGCTATAATATGCCTCTTCATGTACTCATTAAATGAGCTGTTCTTGCTAACACAGTTTGATCATGTCTTGCATTGATGGTCTCAGACACCTAAGGAACAGGAAATTCTGACTTTCAATCTTGTGCTAACACTCAACCAGCCGTCAACAACCATGGGCTCCTCGAAGCAGCTGGCTGAAGATCTGAATACAAACTCATGACTACAAAGCAGGAGAAGGCTGAAAAAAAGATCTCAAAGCACATCCAGCTCTTAATTTCCACTGTTTGAAATGCCATTAAGAAATAGACGTCAAAGCAAGATGTGGAAGAACAAGAAACCTTTCAGATACGTTGGCTAGAAAGTCAAAGCAAAACCCCCATATGACAGCAAAGAACCTGCAGGAAGGCTTAGCTGACACAGATGTAGTGATGCACCATTCTCCTGTGCTTGTACAAATGTGCAGTCTGCATGGAAGAAGTCGTGGCATGCGCACCTGATGATGGCTGTGAGAGCCGGCAGGAAGGTGGAGGCCGAACTCCAAGCCCAGATGAAAACCCCTCAAAAACAGCGGGGATAGGATGAAATCCGCGAGGGAGTGGGGGACGGCACGCAAGTCCCAAGTCCCCACCTCCTGGACACCACCTCTGGTCCCACAGAGAGACCACTTGCATTTGCCTCACGTTCGATCTCGGTGGATAAGCCAAAGAGCGGGGTCCAGGAGGTGGGGACCAAAGTCAAGGTCACTGTTGTCTTCCACTATGCAGGTGAATGATTCGGAATATCAAAGGAAGGAAGGCTCTGAAAACGGCTGTGCTCTACAGAGATGCCTGCTCCTCTTCATGCTGACATCCGCCGTGCAGGATCGATCATGGTTAGGTGTTAAAACTTAAAGGGCTGGATTTACAAATGGAGAACAGAAAGGATTTACTGCAGAGAAACCCCACTAGGAGAGTGCGATTTATTCTAGACCTGGCTTAAGTCTAGGTAACAGGCCCCAATGAGACATACATGTTTGCCACAACAAGGGTGGGGACTTGGGAAGTGGGGACTTGGGACTTGCGCGCCATCCCCCACTCCCTCGTGGATTTCATCCTATCCCCGCTGTTTTTGAGGGGCTTTTCATCTGAGCTTGGAGTTCGGGGCCCCACCTTCCTGCCGGCTCTCACAGCCATCATCAGGTCCCAGGGGACGTGCGCTTGCCATGACTTCTTCCATGCAGGAGGTGGGGCTCAGGGACTCACGCGCCGTCCCCCACTCCCTTGCGGATTTCATCCTCTCCTTGCTGTCCTTGCGAGGGTTCGTCTAAGTTCGGAGTTCGGGCCCCACCTTCCTGCCGGCTCTCGCGGCTGTCATCAGGGCCCAGGGGCGGGAGCATGCAACAGAAGTAAACCTTCAACCCACCACAAGAGTCAATATCTGAAGTATGCAAAACAACATCTAAACAAGCCATATTTTGGAAATGAGTGCTGTGGACTGATCCATTAAAAGTGGAACTCTTCAGCCTCACAATATTGAGAGAAAATGAGCAGCATTTGATGAAAAGAACACCTTGCTAATTATTAAGTATTGGGGTGGATCTATTATGCTTTGAAGCTGTGTGGCAGCCAGAGGCATCTGCACGGGAAGATGGAGGAATGATTATCAGCAAATTCTGGAAGCAAATATGACACAACCAGACAAGAAACTGAAGCTAGAAAGCTGAACCTGCATTAATATTTGAAAAATGTTTTAGTTTGCTGTAGAGCTTATTTCCAATTCAGCGATCAAAGAAATATGTTATTCAACCAAATAACTATGCATACAACTGTAAACATAAATTAAACTGTGTTGTGGTAAACATGTATGTCTCGTTGGGGCTTGTTTCCTGGACTTAAGCCTGGTCTAGAATAAATCGCACTCTCCCAGTGGGGTTTCTCTGCAGTAAATCCTTTCTGTTCTCCATTTGTAAATCCAGCCCTTTAAGTTTTAACACCTAACCATGATCGATCCTGCACGGCGGATGTCAGCATGAAGAGGAGCTGGCATCTCTGTAGAGCACAGCTGTGTTCAGAGCTTTCCTTCCTTTGATATTCCGAATCATTCACCTGCATAGTGGAAGACAACAGTGACCTTGACTTTGGTGCCAAAACGAACAGTGACTGTTGGGACAGTGAAGTAAAATTGGTTGTTTTGGTTGCATACATGGAATTTGTACATTTGATGCCCAAAAGTCTTCTAGTAAGTGAATTCAGCTACTTGAAGGTGCAACCACTGCTGACACAGCCGTTCAATTTCACACTCAGCTTATGTAATCATTACAAAAGTGTTAACCAATAGCAGGGGAAGCTCTGGAGCAGCTGCACATGAGCCTAAGGCAGGGGTGTGCAGACATTTTTCAACCCATTGATGTCCAAATACCTGAGGGCCGAAATTTTCACAAATGATTCAAAATATTATGTTTTCAAAATATCAGTGCATAGAGTTAGTGAGTTACTGTGTTTCCTAACCCTGTATAAAAGATGCACAAAGCTTCTTTTATTATTTTCTTTATTTTTTATTTTTATTTTTTTAGTTTTGTTTGATGATGCAGCGACATCATTCATGAAATCCCTTTATTAAATAAGTAGAGCAGATTTAACAGCATAAATAGTCATGTTTTTGTTCGAAATTAAAGGGATAATACTACGGAAGTCCAGAGAGGCCATGACCTGTCACTATAATTTTCTGGATTGTTATCTTGAGATAACAGTGTAATTATCATGTGATCTCAAGTTAACAACTGTGTTATCATAAGGTCACATTATCTCAAGATAACAACTTTGTTATAGTAAGATCACAAGATAATTAACTCGTGATCTCAAGATAACAACTTTGTTATCGTCAGGTCACAAGATAATTAACTCATTATCTCAAGATAACCTTTGTTATCCTGAGATAACAAGATAAGCAATTTGTTATGTCAAGATATTGATGTTGTCTTGAGATAACAAGATAATAAACTCATTAATAATAATAATAACAATCTAGAAAATTCTAACTACCGCATGGCCTCTCTGGACTTCCATGTAATATTTACTGAATTAGCTCTGATAAGAATTCTTCTCTAAGAAGAAGTTTCATGTAATTATACGCTGCTGCTGCCACCATCAGGTGAAAGGAAGAACTGCAGCATATTGGCTGGTGGATCACTCATAATACACTCTAAAACAGAAGCCATGGGCCATTTAAAATCTGTCCATGGGCCGTATTTGCGAACATTGGACACCCTTGGCTTAAGGTCACCATGCCCAATGTCAAGTAGGGCTAGAGGGGTATAATGCCCCCCAACCACTGGGATGAGCTGGAGTTGGTTCCAGTTAATCCCAAAGGTGTTCAATGGGGTTGAGGTCACCTCTAATGTTGGCATTCCTGTAGGTAACGTTCTCTTGGCATCCACCAAACCCAGATTCGTCCATCAGACTGCCAGATAGTGAAGCATGTTTCATCCAACCAGAGAACAGAGTGACAAAGGTGTGCTTTACACCTCTCCAGCCAACGCTTGGCATTGCACATAGTGATCTTATGCTTGTGTGCAGCTGCTCGGCTATGGAAACTCACTTCATGAAGCTTTTGACATACAATGCTTGAGCTGATGTTGCTGCCAGAGGCAGCTTGGAACTCTGTAGTGAGTGATGCAAAAGAGGATAGACAATTTTACACGCTAGGTGCTCCAGCACTTGGCTGCCCCACTCTTTCTACGTGGTTTACATGGTCTACCGCTTCGTGGCTGCTCCAAGATGCTTCCATTTTACAATAATAGCACTTGCGGTTGTCTAGGGCAGATGTAGCATGGTGGAAACTTCGCAAACTGACTGGTGGCAGAGGTCGCAACCTGTGACAGCGCCATGTTTAAAGTCACTAACCTCCTCAATGTGACTGCCAGTGTTTGTCTATTGAGATTGCATGGCTATGTTTTTGATTTTACCAATGGGTGTGGCTGAAATACCTGAACTTAATAATTAGGAGGGGTGTCCCAACACTTTTGGCCATATTTTGTACCTCTCCATAATGAATGGATTTTAAAAATGTGCCAAAATCTTCTCAAAACTATCATAAAACAAACGTTTCAGACATCAGGCCGTGTATTCGTGGGCGTCTGGTTCCACTGTGAACATTTCACAGCAAACCCTTCTGAATGACTTTGTTTACTCTTGCATCTTTAATACCCAGAAAAGAAATACTGGATGTGCAGATGTCTGCAAATGTTTGGACATTTAGTGTACTTACAGACCACTGAAGTAAATGATGTGCTACTCCAGTTATTCTCCAGTGCAGCAGGAGAACAATTGAAAACATATTGCACATTTTACTGTGGAGTTAATTAGAAAGAAGAAGTGGGATGGTTTTAAATGGCCAAGTCAGTCTCCTGATTAACATCCAATTGACGTTTTTACTTGTTGAAGAGGAAAATGGAGTTAGAAAACCCCCCAAAGCAAACATCAACTGAAAGAGACTGCTGACAAGGCTTGGCAGAGCTTCTTAACGGAAGACTTCGAGAGTGTGCTAATGTCGCTGGGTCAAAGACTTCAGGCTTTTCCTGCATGCAAAGGCGTTTGTCACTAAGGCCTTTTACACAGTAGCCATAAAATGCAAAGTTTTGGAGCTCTCTCAGTTGAAAGGCAGACATTGATGGAATATATTTTTAATTTGCAAAACTGGAGCTGGAGGAAAATTTAGTGTTTTTACTGGGTTTAAATGCTATTTATTATCCCTGATTTTTAACCAAAGTTCCTTATAACTGTGTTTATGTCTTGTTGTTGATATCTTACGTAAGCCACAGTCACTGCTCATGATGGCAAATGGCTGATTCACTGCTGGGGTAGATATCAATATCCTCACTCGTCCGTATAAACACTGACAAGACGCCGAGGAAGAAATGCAACCTTATCATTATTACATTTTTTCTCAACATTGTTTCACTGTTAGTCATAACTAAACCCCCACGCAGTTGTAGGTCTCCAGTATTTCACAATAAACAGTGAACCCCAGGTCTTGCGTATTATTGTTGTGGTAACAAAACCGTGTCTATAAAATGGTAACTTTTTTACTGACGAGGAAACTTTGCCACAGCTTTAAAAAACATGTAGAAGTGAGGAAAAGTAAGGAAAGTCCAGACCAGTGACATCACAGGTCTTATATCTTCTTCTGAGCATGAACAACTGATCAAGAAAAGAGGTGCTCAATGTGAGGACGTTTGTTTTGGCCAGCCAGAATGTTACCCTAACCATACCCCTTCACCCAAATGACAAAACAAACTTATTTTTATACTCTGTATAATTTATTTACATATGTCTGACTACTCAGTCTACAACTGTTTAGGTCCACCCATGCATGCACCAGGGGCACCAAGCCTGACAGCATCGCATAGGGCCATGAGGAGTGGCCAGAGGGGGCTGCCAAGCCTGAAAGAGTAGCCTGTGGGGGGCGGCAGACCTGACAGCATCACTGAAAGCCACAAAGAACAGCCAGTAGGGGGCACCGGACCTGACAGCATCACTAAGAGGCATGGAGAGCAGCCAGAGGGGGGCACCAAGCCTGAGAGTGTTACTGAAGGCTGTGAGGAGTGTCTAGAGTTGGGTGCCGTAGAAAGGCACATAGAGTGGCCAGAGGGAGGCATCGAGCCTGATAGTGTGGCAGAGGGCCACGTACAGTGGCCAGACAAAGGTGCTGAGCTTGTCGGTGCCACAGAGAGCCACACAGAGCAGCCCGGGGGTGCACCAAACCTGATAGTGTTGCTGAGGTCCACATACAGCAGCCAGAGTGGGCACCAAGCCTGACAGAGAAGCCAGTGAGGGGCACATAGAGCAGCCAGAGGGGAGTGCCAAACCCGATAGTTTTGCTAAGGTCAACATAGAGCAGCTAAAAAGGGGCATCAATCCTGATGGTGCTGCAGAAGGCCACATAGAGCAGCCAGAGAGAGGCACCAAGCCTGATAGAGTGGCCACTGAGGGGCACATAGAGCAGCCATAGGGGCGCACCAAGCCCAATAGTGCCACAGAGTGTCCAGAGAAGGGCGCCAAGCCTGACGGAGAGGGCAGAGAGAGGCAGCAGCTGACAGTGTCACTGAAAGCCACGGATAGCAGCCAGAAGGGGGCGCCAAGCCTGACAGCGCTGCAGAGGGCCACGAGGGTTGGTCAGCGGGGGCTGCCAAGCCTGAAAGACCGGCCTGTGGGGGACGGCAGACCAGACGGCCTCACTGAAAGCCACAAAGAACAGCCAGTGGGGTCACCAGACCTGACAGCATCACTAAGAGCTATGGAGGGCAGCCAGAGCAATCGAGCCTGTCCACATAGAGCTAGAGAGGGGCAACAAGACTGATAGTGCAGCAGAGGGCCACGTAGACTGGACAGACAGGGGAGTCAAGCCTAACAGAGTGGGGAGAGAGAGGCCGGTGGACATGACAGTGTCACCGAAAGCCACAGACAGCAGCCAGAAGGGGGCGCCAAGCCGGAGTGCTGCCAAGGGCCAGAGAGGAGCCAAAGAGAGAGAACACAGAGGGGTGCCAGATCTGGAAGTGCCGCTGAGGGCCACGCAGAGCGGGCAGAGGGAGGCATGAAGTCCGCCAGTGCCGCTGAGGGCTATGGAAAGCAGCCAGAGGGGGGAACCGTACCCGACACTGCTTAATACAACCCTCCTCTCTCATAAACACACTCACTATACTTGACTTCCCTTCCAGCTCACACACACACACACACACACACACACACACACTCAAACACACACAGATATACATCCACACATACTGTTCTTTGTTATTCGCAGCAGGTGTGCGGTGTGTAGGCTGTGGTGATGACGTCACTGTGGGGGTGTGCTTAAGGTGCTATTGTCTGGCTGATCACTGATGAGCTCTTTATTAGCATACACTCCTGCAACTCTTCTCTAATAAGAGAGCATCTCTGAGGAAGAAGAATTCAGCCTCACATATGCAACCTCCTCATTCTCCCCCCTTTATGGTCTCTCTCTCGCCTCTCTCTGTCCTCAACCACACAGGCTGGGCAGGATGTGTGAGGATCTGGGGTCATGTCCTATATATACAATCCAAAAAAGTTTTGATGCTGTGCAAAATGTAAATAAAAACAAAATGCAATAATATGCAAATTGTTTAAACCCTATATCTAATTGAAAATAGTACGACAACATATCAGATGTTGAAACTGAGAAATTTTATTGTTTTCTGAAAAATATGTGCCCATTTTGAATTTGATGCCAACAACACGTTCCAAAAAAGTTGGGACGGGGGCAACAAAAGGCTGGTAGAGTTGTGTAATGCTAAAAAAAACACATGGAAAAGTGTTCTGTGGTCCGACGAATCAACATTTGAAATTCTTTTTGGAAATCATGGACACAGTGTCCTCCGGGCTAAAGACCACTCAGCTTATTATCAGTGCAGAGTTCAAAAGCCAGTATTCATGATGGTATAGAGGTGCATTAGTGCACATGGCATGGGTGACGTGCAAATCTGTGAAGGCACCATTAATGCTGCACGATATATACATGTTTTGGCAACATATGCTGCCATCCAGACGACGTCTTTTTCAGAGAAGACCTTGGTTATTTCAGCAAGACAATGTCAAACCACATTCTGCATGTACTACAACAGCATTGCTCTGTATTAAAAGAGTCCAGGTGCCAAACTGACCTGTCTGCAGGCCAGACCTGTCACCACTGAAAACATTTGCCGCATTATGAAATGAAAAATATGACAAAGGAGACCCTGAACTGATGAGAAGTGGTAAACATGTCCCCGTCCCAACTTTTTTGGAATGTGTTATTGACATCAAATTCAAAATGGGCAAATATTTTTCAAAAAACAATAAAGTTTCAACATTTGAAATGTTGTCTTTGTAGTATTTTCCTTTAAAAATATGGTTTACTTGATTTGCATATCGTTGCATTCTATTTTTATTTATTTCTGCAAAGCATCCCAACTTTTTTGGAAATGGGGCTGTACACATCATACTGGGCAAAAGTCACTGACCACTCCTCAAACACTCAAACATCTGATATATGATTTAGTTGATGTAGATATATCTACCTCACTGTCACACAGACAGATCTCCCACATTGGCTGTTTGTATTGTAATGTGCTGCCGTGGGTCACTGCTGGACTCACTGCAGACGGACGTCACAGACAGTGAGTTCTGCCCTCGTCCTATCAGGCACACTCCAAGTTTAGCATTCACTTCAAGGTTGCGCTTCAGAACAAACAAAAACAACGAGCTCCTGCCAAACGCACCCGGCTCTCCCTCAGGAGTTCCTTTCTGCAGGTTTTCTTCTTTCTTTCTGGAGCGTTCTACCACAAAATGTTCCTGTGTGAACATATGGACCCTCCATATGATGATTTATGGTCATTTATTTTAATTTACATCTCCACAGGAACCTGTGCTGTAACTCACCTGCACAGGATAAAGTAATACCTGCTAGGTGTGCTGACCTGCTATCTGCCCACACTGCAGTAAGTATAAAAATACTGGAGAATTTTAGAGGTGCAGCATTTTTAATTATTATTTACCTTTTAATATCAATATCACAGTTTGGTTTAATTTGGTTTGACTTTTGCTTTTTTTCAAAATAAAAGTAAAAACAAATTAATGGACACAACAACAAAGAACAACAATTTAACTGATTTGACTGCTACGGAGCTGCTTTGAGTTGCCTGAAACGGAGCAGTCAAGTTGATTCAGGCTGAATTGATTCAGCTTAGTTCATGTTGGTTGGCGCTTAATTGGTTCATGTTGGTTGGTGCTGAATTGTTTTGAGTTGGCTGGAACCGAATTGGTTTGAGTTGGCTGAGACTGAATTAGTTAGAATTGGCTGGAACTTAATTAGTTTGACTTGGTTGGCACTGAATTGGTTCAAGTTGGCTAGAGCTAAATTGTTTTGAGTTATCTGAAACTGCATTGGTTTGAGTTGACTGGGACTTAATTGGTTTGAGTTGACTGGGTCTGAATTGGTTTGAGATGGTTATAATTGGATTGTATTGAGTTGGTTTGGGACTGAATTGGTTTGAGTTGGTTGAAACTGAATTAGTTTGAGTTGGCTGGGACTAAATTGGTTTGAGTTGGCTGGGACTAAATTGGTTTGAGTTGGCTGGGACTGAATTGGTTTGAGTTGACTGGGTCTGAATTGGTTTAAATTGGATGGAGCTGAATTGGTTTGAGTTGACTGGGTCTGAATTGGTTTGAGATGGTTATAATTGGATTGGTTTGAGTTGGTTTGGGACTGAATTGGTTTGAGATGGCTGGGTCTGAATTTGTTTGAGTTGGCTGGGACTGAATTGGTTTGAGTTGGCTGGGACTGAATCGGTTTGAGTTGGTTGAAACTGAATTAGTTGGAGTTGGCTGGGACTGAATTGGTTTAAGTTGGCTGGGACTAAATTGGTTTGAATTGGCTGGGACTGAATTGGTTTGAGTTGGATAGCACTGAATTGGTTTATGCTTGCTGGAACTGGATAGTTTTGAGATGGATGGCACTGATTGGGTTAAGCTGGCTGGAACTGGATAGGTTTGCGTTGACTGCTTTTGCCTTCCTTCAGCCTGACTTGAATGCTTCCATGTTAGATGGAATTAAAGTGATCATGGAGAGAGTAAACAAACACTTTAGTTAATCGTTTTACCCTTTAGCTTCACAATATGAAGAGAGAGCTCGTAAAAAGGAAGCACACACTTATCCCAGACCTGCAAAACCTGCACACTGTTCACACATGCATAAAACACAGGTGTGAATCAGTGTGAATGAGACTAATTGAGGCTCTCTCACTCGTTTCCAGGGACTTAAAGGCCATTTTAACAGCCTTTGAATTGCTGTGCAAGTGAAATGTTGTGTTTTTCCTGCTCCAAAACATCTGGTCCAGCCAATCGGTAAGCATTTTAGAAGTGAAATCAGGTGTGTCACGACAGGGGAAACAAAAAGGGGAAATAAAAGAGCAGTGACCTCCTGTGAACAATTCTAGGAAAACACTGTATGCATACATATTTTTCATAGACAGCATAAGAAAAACTGGACTGGGTCCCAAAATTCTGACTCAGTGTCCCTCAGACAGACTTGGAGTGATGCAGTGAGTAGTACTATGTGTGTGATGTTTTTTAATGACAAGTAGCTGCTGGATTTGATCATTTTGTGTGAAACTGTGCAGCTTGGGATGCAAAACATAATTTTGTATTTCATATTTCAAAGAAATATGAGACTAGAACTATAATTTCTTGGTGTGAGAGAAACCCGCTGCATGTGTTGTGACAAATTCACACCATTTAGCAGATTTAAAGACTTATCATTTGTCATGCTGTGTACTTTCAGCTATAAGGCTTTGTTAGCATGCACTGCGCTACTTGACAGCCTGTGTACTGATAATTAACACTTTTAAGGCCTTTTTGGTGTGTGTGATGGTATATCTGAGACCGTGTACTGTTAATGGAGATCATTTGGCCTCGTTAGCCTGTGTGGGACAAACTGAGAGGCTTGCTTTTAATGGAGAACGTTAGCATGGCTTTGTTAGCATGCATGCTAGGTTATTTTTGAGACTCTGTGCCATTAATGTAGAGTTAAAAGAGTTATAAGTAATTGTAAGCATGCTTGGTCAGATTTGTTTGATATATAGGGATATTTGAGAGGCTGCATACTAATAATACAGAGTTATAAGGCCTCATTAGCATGTAGAGGTTTTTAAGAGACTGTGTACTGTTATTACAGAGATGTGAGGTGTCATTAGCATGTTCAGGGGTATTTGAGGACTGTGTACTGTTATTACCGAGATATAAGGTCTCATTAGCATGTGCAGGGGTATTTCAGAGGCTGCATACTGTTATTACAGAGATATAAGCTGTCGTTAGCATGTATAGGGGTATTTGAGAGACTGTGTACTGTTATTACAGAGATGTGAGGTGTCATTAGCATGTTCAGGGGTATTTGAGAGACTGTGTACTGTTATTACTGAGATATAAGCTGTCATTAGCATGTATAGGGTATTTGAGAGAATGTGTACTGTTATTACTAAATAAGGTGTCATTAGCATGTATAGGGGCATTTGAAAGACCGTGTACTGTTATTACAGAGATATAAGCTGTCGATAGCATGTATAGGGGCATTGAGAGACCGTGTACTGTTATTACCGGGATATAAGCTGTTGTTAGCATGTATAGGGGCGTTGAGAGACCATGTACTGTTATTACCGGGATATAAGCTGTCGTTAGCATGTATAGGGGCATTGAGAGACCGTGTACTTTTGTGTTGTTAATATAGAGTTTAAAAACTATGGTTGCATGTTTGGTGGCTTTTTTAGCATATAAGGGTATTTATGAGGCTATTTACAGATAATACAGAGTTAATAGGCCTAATTAGCATGTATAGGGTATTTGGGAGCCTTTTCAGTACTGATATAGAGTTATATATAGATATAGAGGCCCTGTTAGCATCAGTAGGGCAATCTGTCAGGCTTTGATAGCCTGTTTGGTGGTGTTTTGGTGGCATTTTTGGTGGGATGAAGGGTATTTGTGAGGCTGTGTACTGTAAATCTAGAAACATTAGCATGTAGAGGGGTGTTTGTGAGGCAGTGTACTGATGACACAGAGCTATTAAGCCTCAATAGCACATATAGACTACTGTTATAAAAGAGCTGTGAGGTATCGCTAGCATGTATAGGGGTGTTTGAGGGGCTGTGCAGTGCTAACAGAGCCATAAGACTTTGTTAGCATGTGTAGGGGAATTTATCCTGTTCATAAAACCAGTTTCTACTCATTTTGTGTTTCTGTGCTGTAAACCAACACAAAATATTGGGTTCCTTCTTACATTATTGTTGCACTAATACTTTATTTGGTGCAAGCTCCAAGGGTGCTGGCCAAATTTACTGTTTCTGACTTTATGAGGCCCTGTTAGCACATGTGGGGGTGTTTCTGAGGCAGCGTAGAGCTTTTACAGTCTTGCAAACTCTACAAAATACAGTGAAATCAACTATGAAAACTTTTCTCTAACTTGGCCTTTATTAAATGAAAGATTAGTCAAACTTTTTTGCAAAATACAAATGTTCTGGCTTGTAACCGTGGCTAAATGACAAATCAGAGGGTAAACAAATGCTTAGAGTCATGGAGTGCCAGCGCACATTGACGGACTGTGTCAGCGCCCGGTGTACTTACCTCCATTGAAAACAATGAGTGTGTTTACATGCACTTAATAGTCTGATAAGCAGAAAATCAGATTTTGTCAGCAATCCGATCAACACGTTTACATGCTCTGGAGTAACTAGATAATGGGGAAACTACTACATGAGTCAGACAGTAATCAGATTTCTGCTTTACAACCAGCCAGTAAACTCACAGAAGAAGACGTAACGTAACGTAAAACTCAAACTTCATGCCGTGGCTGAAAATATGAACATCTAGAAGGTGAAGAATATTTAAATGCTCCATTTCGTCGAACGTGTAACTGCTTTCAGTTTCACTCAAAAAGTGTTTTGCTGTGTCTCGAGGCGACGCTGCTCGCTTATTTCTGGTACTGCCATTTGTTTTCACACGTGTAGACTGAGAAATCCAAAAGAAATCAGAGTAAGAGTTTACATACACTGAGAAATCTGATTACTGAGCTAAAATCCAGGCTCTTTATCAGATTTCTTAATCAGATTTCTAGACCTTACTCTGATTTGTGAGGCTATATACTGTTAATGGAGAGCTATAGGGCATTGTTAGCACGTGTGGTGGTATTTGTGAGGCTATATACTGTTAATGGAGAAGTATAGGGCATTGTTAGCACGTGTGGTGGTATTTGTGAGGCTATATACTGTTAATGGAGAGGTATAGGGCATTGTTAGCATGTGTGGTGGTATTTGTGAGGCTATATACTGTTAATGTAGAGGTATTGGGCATTGTTAGCACGTGCGGTGGTATTTGTGAGGCTATATACTGTTAATGGAGAGGTATAGGGCATTGTTAGCATGTGTGGTGGTATTTGTGAGGCTATATACTGTTAATGGAGAACTACAGGGCATTGTTAGCCCGTGTGGTGGCATTTGTGAGGCTATATACTGTTAATGGAGAGGTATAGGCATTGTTAGCACGTGTGGTGGTATTTGTGAGGCTATATACTGTTAATGGAGAGCTATAGGGCATTGTTAGCATGTGTGGTGGTATTTGTGAGGCTATATACTGTTAATGGAGAGGTATAGGCATTGTTAGCACGTGTGGTGGTATTTGTGAGGCTATATACTGTTAATGGAGAGGTATAGGCATTGTTAGCACGTGTGGTGGTATTTGTGAGGCTATATACTGTTAATGGAGAGGTATAGGCATTGTTAGCACGTGTGGTGGTATTTGTGAGGCTATATACTGTTAATGGAGAGCTATAGGGCATTGTTAGCATGTGTGGTGGTATTTGTGAGGCTATATACTGTTAATGGAGAGGTATACGGCCTTATTAGCACGTGTGGTGGTATTTGTGAGGCTATATACTGTTAATGGAAAGGTATAGGGTATTGTTAGCATGTGTGGTGGTATTTGTGAGGGTGTTTAATGTAGCATTATATAAGGACTCATTAGTGTGTGTATACGTCTATGTTTGAAGTTGTGTTTGGTTAATGGAGAGGTATAGGGCCTTATTTGCATGTGCAGAGGTATTTAAATAGCGGTTTACTGTGTGAATTAGTGAGGTTATAAGGTCTCATTAGCATGTGCGAGTCTTTTTGCGGTTTGAAAAGTGTTATTCAGCTATGTTAGCATATGCAGAGGTATTTAAATGGCTATGTACTGGTGACATTGTGAAGTTGTGAGGTTATAAGGTCTTTTTAGCATTCATTAGCATGAGTATACTTTTATTTGTGAGGCTGTGTACTGTTAATGGAGAGTTGTAAGGACATGCTAGCATGTGTGGGTTTTTTTGCTGTTCATAAAGAGTTATTCGGTTAGCATGTTAGCATGTGTGGAGGTATTTGAGAGACTGTATACTGTTAGCATGTGTGCACTTGTGAGCTTATGAGGCCTCATTACCATGTGTGGTGGCATTTGGTGTTAATACAGAGTTATACAGCTTTGTTAGCATGTGTGGTGGTATTTTATGAGGGTATATACTTTCAGTGTAGCCTTTAAGGACTCATTAGCTTGTGTAGGGTTATTGTGAGGAGTCTGCACACTGTTCATCAAGCCTGCTTTCATTTTGTGAGCCAGTACAAACAATCCACACATATTAGAGACTGCATCTTTGTAC
>NW_023494786.1:880362-930362 GCF_904425465.1 Colossoma macropomum
TTCCCTTCACTAAAGAACCCTTGAAGAACCATGTTTTTTTAAGAGTGTAGTCCTGATGCCTGTGTGTGTAACACAATATGGTCTACACAGGGGTGTCTGAGAGGTGAGTAGACCAGTTATATAATCTAACCAAGTTCCATTAGAGAAACCCTCAGACCCCCAGTCCCTCGGACCCCCGCTGAGAAGCACTCACACAAGCGCACGTCAACATCTAACTATCACTCCATAATTTATAACCTGTTCTACTCTCTGATATTTCACTCTACAACGCAGCGTGTGGTTCTCCTTCGAGCACTTTTGTTGTTTTTTTTTTAAAGAGAAGCTTTCAGGGGTTCTGAGATGTCATGTTAATTTAACTGTTGAGAAGTAAAACAATGTAAAACAGCACAAACGCTTTGAAAGTACAGGGTTCCTGTGTAGAACCATGTGTGGAGCCGTGACTGTTAGAGCCTTCAGGCCACAAATGTCAGAACCTACCTCTATGATAATGCTTATTTCTGCTAGCACCCCTATGGGGTTTATAATAGTATGTTAGTGCCAAACTGACACTTGTGCACATGAATATTTGTGGCCGTTCTAGATTAAACAGACATTTGAAGCTTGTAAAAGACACTAACATACTGGAGAATGTTGTATATGGTTCTATATAGAATTGTTTTAAAAAATAGTTCTATATAGCACCAAAAAACGTTCTTACATTGTCATTATGTCAAGCTTGTATCAATAGAAGAACCATTTTAGATGCAATATAGAACAATTTTTAAAAAGCTTCTGTATAGAACCATTAAAGCATGAAAAATGTTCTTTGAGTATTCATGGTTCTATATAGAACCTTTGAAGAGCCTTTTTTGAAGAGTGTACCTCTATGACAATGCTTATTTCTGTTATTGCCCCTATGGGGTTTATAATAGTGTGTTAGCACCAAACTGACACTTGTGCACATGAATGTTTGTGGCTGTTCTAGATTAAACAGACATTTGAAGCTTGTACACATGACAAATGGTTCTTCAAGGGAACTTTAGTAAAGGCATTTACTATTTAGAACCATTTAGAACCATGAGTTGATGTGTTGTTTTGTATATGGTTCTATATAGCACCAAAAAAGGATTCTTCTAGTGTTATGATGTCAAGCTTGTAACAATAAAAGGACCCTTTGTGATGCTACATAGAACCATTTTCAAAAACCTTCTATATAGAACCATAAACAGCATATTCTCTGTCAGTGTGAACTACGTTTTCAAGATAGAAAAAAACATTTAAGCATGAAAAGTGTTCTTTGAGTATTCATGGTTCTATAGAGAACCTACTATAATGCTTATTTCTGCTAGCACCCCTATGGAATTTATAATAGTATGTTAGTGTCAAATGAACATTTGTGTCCGTTCTAGATTAAACAGATATTTGAAGCTTTGTAAAAGACATATTTAAGCTTTTACACACTTGAAAATGGTTCTTTAGTAAAGGCAATGGTTCTACTTAGAACCATGAATCCTATATAAAACCACTTTATGCTTAAATGCTTATTTGCATGATGAAATGGTTCAACATGCAAAAAACCATTTAAGCATGAAAAGTGTTTGAATGTTCATGATTCTGTGTAGATCCATTGTCTTCACTAAAGAACCCTCGAAGAACCATCTTTTTTACGAGTGTACCTCTATTATAATACTTATTTCTATGGGATTTGCAATAGTATGTTAGCATCAAGCTTGTAAAACACATTGTCTGTTTATTAGAAGCTTGTGATGGACATTGTCTTATATCTGAGCTTGTATGTATCAGTTTTACAGCGACTTTTTCAGTCAGTAGTCCTGACATAGAGCTGCAGCCACTGTTTTCCATTCCTAACAACTAACCGGAACCTACTTAGCCTACAGCTCTTACTCACAGCCAGTTATCTAGATCTTCCAGAAGGTCAAGAGCAATTTTTTTCCCCACAAACTTAATTCCACCCACTATAAATTGAAACGTGGTGGGGTTGGTTCCTAATCCTGTTTTAATTATGAGTCCTAACCAATGGGAGAACTCACTTATATAAACTCATCCTGTTCTACAGTTTGTCATTAGCTTAAACAAATGTCTTTAAATGTATATATATATATATATATATATATATATATATATATAGATATAGATATAGATATATACACATATTAAGTGTCTGTGTGTGTGTGTGTGTGGTGATGCGGCTGTGATGAATGATTCCTCTTCAATCTGAATGTCTGAGCCGCTTTAAATCCTCATTCCTCACAGCGAGAATTACATTACAGAGATGATTTACTGATTCAAGACTTTCCTCAGACCCTCATTCACACATAGAGAGAGAGAGAGAGAAAAAAAAGGAGAGAGAGAGAGAGAGAGAGAGAGAGAGAGAGAGAGAGAGGAGATTATGTGGTGATTAACTTTTTCTTTATTGTTGTATGCAATGCTTCATCAGTACAAAAGAAAATTCGTCATATTAACAAATACCGGGATAAAATTGAACTGAGAGAGCGAGTGAGAGAGTGACATAGAAAGAGAGTGAAAGAGAGAGACGGAGAGAGAAAACAGAGAAATGGAAGCATCCAGGAGAAACAACAGCTCAGCTCAGTCGAAAGACGACGCAAACTCACAGACTGCACAAAAATCGCCTATCCTCCTTTACATCCCTCTCTACTCGCCTCTTCTGGTTCTCTGCAAGTCTGGTACCTAGTACTATGTTGGTTTCACCTCAGTTGAGGTTCCAAGCGAGCTCGGCCGATACCAGAAGGTCACGTGGAAAAACTGACTACCGATTTGTCAGAGACTAAACAACACGTATACTAGCGTTAGCTACCAGGTTAGCGTAGCCTCCTGCGTTGCCTTTGAGGCACCAGAATCGTCTCGTCGTCTGAACTCTGATTTGTTTGTTCTGGTTTGCTTTTCCCACACTCTCCTGTTTTTAGTAGACTTTTGTCTTGCTTCTGTCTTCTTCATGTTACGGCAGATTCATTCGGCATTGCTATGGGTGACCAGCTACCATGAGGGGGCGCTATATCTGGAGTGGAAAATGAAGTAGCCGGTCTCAAAAGCGAGTCAAGCCAAGATGAGCTGTACCATACAGTGGAAACAGTTGAAATGAGCCTTTAGACAGCCATGAACATCATTTCAAACCATTTTGTGGCAGATGTAGTAACGGTTTGCGCTGCTATAAACCCAGTTTTGGCGTTAAAAAGTCGTGATTTACTTTATAGCTGCAGTTTCCGTTTAGCAACCAAAACAACATCACATATCAAAGCCACCACATGTGTCTGACTGTGTAATGTATGTTTATGACGCTGGTGGCTCTGAACACAACATGAGCCGAACTGTAAACCCTCTGAACCCTCAGAGCTGGAGCTCTTATCAGCAGCTCCGGGGTCACATTCAGAGAGATTAGTGAGGGGGTGGGTGGGGGTGGGGGGGGGGGGTGTTTCTATCTACTTCCCGAATGTGTGGCTTTATGAATGTGTTTGTGTTTGTTTGTTTGCATCTCTGTAGAATTGTGTGTCTGTGTGTCTGTATCAGTATTTCTGTATGTCAAACAAGGGGGTCCTGGGGGGGGGGTCTTACTTAGAAATGTCCTGCTCAAAGGAAAAATGTTACAAACTGTAATTCATCTTGTGCTCTTATAATACTGGGTGAATCCCAGGGTGCTGAGTTGTCGCGTCCTCGTGCCCCTTTTGCCACCTTAAACAAATAAAAGTGACCACCAGCTCTACTTTGGTCGTCACCAATTTTCGGCACCCGCTACCACCATGGCAGTGTTTCCATGGTTATGTTATAACAGCCAAATATAACCAAAAACAGCTAACAGTGGTTAGCTTTTGTTGGATAATTTGCAATTTAGGCTATTCAGAATATTTAGTCTTAGCTGTGAAAGCTAATTCCATAAGATCTGGTTTGGATTGTGCGACGGTTTGAAAAGCCTCAAGTTGCACATGACCAGTTAGTTGCCTGGACCAATATGGTGGCGACATTGACGCCCGATCCAGCGGCCAATACAGCATTTACATCTAAAATGCAACATAGCAAATGAAGGCTAACCACCAAGCAAAAGTCTAAATAGTCTAAAATGCAAATGCAAGTCCAGGGCTGTCAATCAAGCTTGTTCTTTAGAATATTAGGCCACGCCTAGAGAGTTCTCGGATAGGCATGATCAGTGTTTTATGAACCATGTTTTATTATGTTTCTATCCTGTTTTTCCATTCAATCCATACTGGATGGTTATTATAAGACTCAATTCAGTATCATTCAAGATATGTAATATTTTTTCATGTGTTTCTTGTGACTTATAGAGTATGATATAGCATATTCACTGCTCAGATCCTCCCTGAAGAAGCAGCAGATGCAGCAGTTACTGCTAGGAAACTAGTGAAGGAGGGAAAGAAGCAAGTGAAGAGGGAATTAATCAGTGTTGGAACGCATACCTGCTGCTTTCATTCATCTAATCGCTCCTGCTGAGCTTCGCTGCGAACCCGCAACCAGTTCAGCTCCCGAAACAACAACAGCGAACAACAAAAGAACTTCAAAACGTGGCACCTAATTCATATTCATGCTTCAAAAGCTAGATTATTAGCCCACTTTCCTTTGTTGCCGCTGCAATCCAGGATCCCTCAGCATTTTTATTTTGAAATTTTGCAGATGATTTTTTTACCTCGGAAAGGATCAGAACGTAGAGAGGTTCGCGTGATGGCATTTGTGTGTGCGCTTAGGCCGTAATGCGGCCTTTAATCTCGATTCAGCGCAGGGCTCCAGTGTCTGGCAGCTTCTGATTTGAATGCACCTGCTCCTGATGACTGGGGCGCCTTGACGTAAACACTCCAGCAAACAGTGGAAGTCTAGACACCAAAGCTTTTCCTTTTCTGAAAGTTTGAGAACATCACAGCTGGTTTCGATGAATCGCATTGTAGATGCAGATTAAATGGCTGTTCAGCGGCGGAGGCTGGCTTGTTTGTGTCAAAAAGAGTTTCTGACTGGAAGAAAAGAAAAGAAATAGAGATGCTAAAGCTTCAAAGACCTGAATATGTTTGTAAATGCTATAAAAATTCAGATGTTTTAAGAGGGCTGGAGATGATCAAGCTTAAAAAAAAACCTTTTAAAGGGATGGAGATGTTGAAGCGTCAAGAACTTCAGAGAGTTGGTTTTGCTTATGGTTCAAGAAGTTCAGAAGGGCTGGAAATGCTAAAGCTTCAAGAACTTCAAGAGATGCTAAAGTATCAGCATCTTGAAGAAGGCTGGATATGCTAAAATTCAAGAACTTAAAGAGGACTGGAGATGCTGAAGCTTCAAGAACATAAAGAGGGCTGGAGATGTTAAAGCTTCTAATACCTTGAGAGAGCTGGGAGCTTCAAGAACTTGAAGAAGGCTAGATATGCTAAACCTTCAGGAAAGAAGACGGAAGATGCAAAATTATCAAGAACTTAAAGCTTCAAGAACTTAAAGAGGACTGGTAAAGCTTAAAGAACCTAAGAAGAACTGGAGATGCTGAGTCTTCACGAACTCAAAAAAGACTGGGGATGCTAAGGCTTCAAGAACATGAAGAGAACTGAAGATGCTGGAAGATCAAGACGGCTGGAGATGCTAACGCTTCTAGTACCTTTAGAGAGCTGGGAATGCTAAAGCTTTTAAAAACGTAAAGGTTGAAAGATTGAGATGCTACGGCTTTGGGAAATGCTATAGGACTGAAGATGCTAAAGCTTCGAGAACCAGCGAACTGGAGATGCTAAAGTTTCAGATGGTAAAGCTTCAAGAACGAAGACTGAAGATGCTAAACACTGAAGAACTTAAAGAGGACTGGAGATGGTAACGCTTCAAGAACATAAAAAGAAATGGAGATGCTAAAGCTTCAAGAACTTGAAAAGAGCTATAGATGCTAAAGGTTCAGGAAGATCAAGGGGGCTGGAGATGCTGAAGCTTCAAGAACTTAAAGAGGGCTTGAGATGCTGGAAGATCAAGAGGGCTGGAGATGCTAACGCTTCTAGTACCTTTAGAGAGCTGGGAATGCTAAAGCTTCAAAAAACATCCATAAAGCTTGAAGGATTAAGATGCTAAGGCTTCAAGAAATAAAAGAGGACTAGAGATGTTAAATCTTCAGGAATGTGAAGAGAGCTGGAGATGCTGAAGCTTCAAGAACATAAAGAAGGCTAGGGTTGCTAAACCTTCAAGAAAGAAGATGGAAGATGCTAAACTTTCAGGAATTAAAGTGGACTGGAGATGGTAAAGCTCAAGGACTTAAAGAGGACTAGAGATGCTAAATCTTCAAGAATGTGAAGAGAGCTGGAGATGCTGAAGCTTCAAGAACCTAAAGAGGACTGTAGATGCTAAACCTTCAAGAAAGAAGACTGAAGATGTTTAACCTTCAAGAACTTAAAAAGAACTGTAGATGCTAAAACTTCAAGACAATTAAGAAGAATTGAAGCACTAATGCTTCAAGAACTTCATGAGGGCTGGAGATGTTAAATCGTCAAGTATTTCAAGAAAGTAGGAAATACTAAATCCTCAATAACTTCAAGAGGGCTGGAAGAGCTCATTTTTCGAGAACATCAAGAAGCCCTGAGATCTTCAGGACCTTCAGTTCCAGTCGGTATGGAGGTGAGATCGATGACTGCACGCCTCTAAAAATGGTATAAATGGACTTTTAGACTTTGAAAGCTTGAAAATCGAGACTTGGAGAAACTTCTGGAGAAATTTCTAAACATCTGTTGAGAGAGACCCCATAAAACGTCTTGAAAACACTGCATTACTTTCTTTGACAGAGAAAATTGGAAAAGAATCTGTGGATGTTTGCTGACCGGGCCCGATGCGGTCCGTTTGGAACTGCTAGTAATGTGTGGGTCATTACGCGTGACTGCGATATGTTGGGGGAACAATAAGTCACACGCGCCTGCGTGAGCTAAATGAGTCGTGGAAACGGGTGATAAACGCTGTCGGAACTTTGCTGTCAGGAAGTCGGAGCAAGTCTTTCCTCTGCGGCCAAAGTTTCATCGTTCAGGGGCTCCAGCGGCAGACAGACCATAATAACCTTGTCATGGCTGAGGAAGATACAGAGGTCACAGAGGAGCTCGCACGCATTTAGGCAAGGCCAGAGATGTGGTGCGGTAGATTAAGCAGGGAGAGAGAGAGAGAGAGAGAGAGAGTGAGAGAGAGAGAGAGAGAGGGAGGAGGTGATCTATCTATCAGTAGCCTGAGAAGCTCCAGAAGCAGCTCACAGGAGGCAGAAACACAGATTGAGGTCAATGAAGAGTAAGTGACTGGTCAGGCACTTCGTTGTATCTACACTCACTGGGCCTCATTCGTGAAACCTTCGTAAAAACTTGAGCAAAACTGTGAGCAAATTACAAGAAAAATGGACCTTCCAAAAAACTCTCGTAACTGCGGAAACAGCAGATTTATCGGTAGAGCATGTGTGTGTTAATAATACCAGTGGGTCGCAAATTGGGCGCGTGTGCAGATCCATTTACAATTAGCATACAATTACCATAGTCCACGCCCACGAATGACAAATGACAACCTTATGAGGGAGACCTTGGGCTGAGGAACCACTGCAAAAAGCCTTCAAAGTGTCTCAGAGAAAAATATTCTGATGTGGAAAGTGATGTTTTATTGAATGAAGTGCATTCAAATCCACATCTTTTATCTTCGAGTGTCCACTGTGGTGTTTCAGGTCCTTTGTGGCTTTGTGGCAGATTTCAAGTGCGGTAAATGTTTCGTCGGTCACCAGAACAGTCCAGGAGGTCAAGAGGAAATGATTCGACATGAAGCTTGAGTCTAAAAAGTGTAGGAGCTCACACTGGCAGGAGGAAGCCCTGCGTCGACAAGCCTGTCTGTTGCAGACGAACGAATCGCCAGCATTATTGCTAAAACCTCTTTGTCAGGTATTGTTCCTGGACGTGACAGTGATCTGCAGCTGGACGAGCGTCCAGATAAACCTGATGGTAAGTTAGGCATAAAGGTTTTGTACCATTTCCACCTTGGCTAGCTGAAGTGATCACGCTGGCTAACAGGGGGCTCACAGCAAAGGATTTACGTACATGTTTGCTGTCGTTTGGTTGATGAATCCATGCTAAGAAAGTGATTTTTATAAGACAGATTTTAGTTATTGTAAATTAGAGAAAGCATGCTTTGCCTAAACGAACACACACACACATTTTCTAAAATGCTTATCCTTCTGGGTTGCAGGGGGGGAGCTGGAGTCTATCCCAGCGGTCATTGGGTGGAAGGCAAGATACACCCTGGACAGGTCGCCAGTCCATCTCAGGGCAGACACACACAATCACACCTAGGGGCAATTTAGCATGTCAAGTTAGCTGCATGACTTTGGACTGTGGGAGGAAACCGGAGAACCCGGAGGAAACCCACGCAGACACGGGGAGAACACAGAAAGGACTCTGGTCACCCTGTGGGGTTACCGACCCCGGGCCCTTCTTGGTGTGTGGCAACAGCCCTACCATTTCAGAAACATCCAATGACCTTACAGAGAACTGCAGATGCTGAAGCTTAGAGAACTGAACAAAAAGACTTGATCTCTGCTTCACGTCGTGCCTAACAACACCCCTGTGAAAAAATCACAGTAAAGCACAGCCTCTTGTGGCTTATTGCTTTATTACACACTTCGACAACCTAAAAATAGCTCAAACAGTTTGCACTGAAGTCCCTGTAGTTACTGAATAATAAGCCTGAGATTTTAAGCAGGTTTTAAATTTCTCTATAAATGAGTGGTTAAGATGTAAATTAAGTCAGAGTTATTCTCAGTGGTGGTGATAGGAACCAGACGTCCACCTCTAAAAGCTCCCTCACAGAAAGTTACTACATGAAATGGTTATGAATTCACTGCCTGATGACTGAGACACTGTTTATGATAGTTTTGAGGAGGTTTGGGCCTTAAACTCCATTCATGGTGGAGGGATACGTAATATGCAGGGTGCTGTGAGGCAAAAATAGTCCCCAAAGAAAACTTATTATTTCAGATTTTCCACTATTTTCCATCATCAACATTCCATATAGACTCAGAAGACTCGTGTAGGTTCACTGGTGGTTTTGGATAGTGAACAAAATGATATATTTAATAAAATAATAAAAATAAAAGATATTTAATATAGATTCATATCGGACCGCTTAACGGCACAATAATACATGTAATACGGTAATAGCATGTTTTAAAATGGCTTTGAAGTTGACTAACAAATACACACTGAAAAAGGGCCAAAGCTGAAACTGAGTCTGCGTATGATGTCACTCGACGCCACTTCCTGTCTGGAGTGTGGCGCTGAGTTTGTGGGTAAAATAAAAGTCCTGATAGTTTGATTATTTACCTTCGATTCGTGTTTATTTCTCCTGCAGCGAGTCTGAGTCTGACACACGTTACCGCTGGCTCAGACGCTCCTCAGCCGGAGGAAGTCGGCGTTTGACAGAATTCATTTGCATTTAAATCAGAGGGAGAGAATCCGCAGATAAAAGCAGACGCCACAGAATAAATAAACAGTTTGGAACGCGCTATCGCCACGGTAATATCACCCATAATGCTCAGCTTTATTTCCCAACCAAAACCTGCCTGTCTGTCAGCGTCCGTCTCAGAGAGGCCGACCATCAGCTCATCTGCTCTCTCTGTTCTCTCTTTCTTCTCTTTCTCTCTGTTTTCTCTTTCTACTCTTTCTCTGTCTGTTCTCTCTCTCTTAATCTATTCTTGCTCTCTGTTTCTCTCTCTCTACTCTTTCTCTCTCTGTCTCTCTCTCTTTCATCCTCTTTGTTTCGCTCTCTCTTTTCTTTCTCCTTCTTTCTCTCTTTTCTTTCTCTGTCTCTTTCTATTCTCACTCTATTTCTCTACTCTCTCCCTCTGTCTCTCTATTCTCGCCCTCTCTTTTTTCATTCTGTCTTATCTTTTTTCCCTCTTTCTCTTTTCTTTCTTCTTTTGTCTTTCTCTGTCCTGTTTCTTTCTCTGAGTCTTTTCCTCTCCCTCTCTTTGTCTGTCTCTCCTCTTATTCATTCTCATGCTTTCTCTTTCTCTCCCTTTCTTCTCTTTCTTTCTTTATCTCTCTCTCTAGCTGTTTTAATTTCCTCTTTTTTACCTCTTTCTTGCCTTTCTATCCTGCCTCTATCTCTCTTTCTTTTTTTCTCATTCTCTCTGTCCCTCTGTTTTCTTCTCTCTCTTCCTTTGTGTGTGATAGAATGATTTTTTCTCTCTTTCACTGAGAGAGTGATTTCTGTGGAAATGTTGGAGTGTTATAGTGAATCTGTGCTGAACATTCAGAATGAAATTTCAGGGGACGTGTGTGCGAAGAGAGGGTGAGAGAGAGTGTGAGAGAGAGAGAGAGAGAGAGAGAGAGAGGCACTACAGAAAGGAATGTATATAGATTGTGGCTCAGTTACACTCAGGGAGAACTTTATTAGGAACACTATACTAATAATACGTAAGGCCTCGCTTTGCCCTCAAAACAGCCTCAGTTCTTCACAGCATGGATTCCACAAGATGTTGGAAACATTCCTTTGAGGTTCTGATTCATGTTGACATGATTGCATCATACAGTTCCTGCAGATTGTTCAGCTGCACTTCCAGGCTGTGAATCTCTCGTTCTCCCACATCCCAAAGGCGTTCTGTTAGATTCAGATGCGGTGACTGGAAAGGCCAGTGAACACTGACCTCACTGTCATGTTCCTGAAACCAGTTTGAGCTACTTTTTCTTTGTGACATGATGCATAATCATGCTGGAAGTAGCCGTTAGAAGATGGTGAATTGTGGCCACATGGTCAGCAACAGCACTCAAACAGTCTGTGTCATTCAAGCGATGATTGATCGGTATTAACAGTCCAAAGTGTGCTGAGAGAACATCCCCCACCCCACTACACCACCTCCACCAGCCTGGACTGTTCACATAAGGCAGGTTGGGTCCATGGATTCATGCTGTTGGTGCCAAATTCTGACCCTCCCATCTGCGTCACTCAGCAGAAATCCAGGTTCATCAGACCAGGCTAGTTTTTCCGGTCCAGTTTCGGTGAGTCTGTGTCCACCGCAGCCTCAGCTTTCTGTTCTTGGCTGACAGAAGTGGAACCTGACATGATCTGCTGTTGTAGCCCATCCACCTCAAGGTTTGACGTGTTGCTCTTTTTGAGATGCTTTTCTGCTCAGAGTGGTTATATGAGTGACCATAGCCTTTCTGTCAGCTTGACCCAGTCTGTCCATTCTCCACTGACCTCTCTCATCAACAAGGTGTTACCGTCTGCAGGGCTGCTGGACGATTTTTCTTTATTGCTCCGTTCTGAGTTGCTGTGTGTGAAGGTCAGCAGGAGGTCACCTGATTAGATAAGTGCATGAATGAGTAGGTGTACAGGTGTTCGTAATAAAGGTAAGTGTATACTTCAATAGAAAGAAAGAAAGAAAGAAAGAAAGAAAGAAATGGAGAGAGTAGGATAGAGTGATGCTGGAAGTGTGAGGGAGACTGAAGGTAAAGAAAAAGATATAGGGAAGAGAGGGCACTACAGAAAAGAATGGACGTAGTGTTGATGTAGATGGACAGTAGAAAGAAAGAAAGAAAGAAAGAAAGAAAGAAAGAAAAAAAAAGAAATCAAAACAGGAGAGAAGCCAAGATGGGGGGAGAGAGAGTCAAAGTGAGAGAAAAAAGGGTGAGAGAGAGGTAAAAGAGAGGACAAAAAGAATGGAGATAGATGAAAGAAAGAATGCTAGAGAAATGTATGGATGTTGAATGGTGTAGATGGACTGAAACAGAGAAGAAAGGAAGAAAAATAAGAGAAAGAAAGTGAGCAAGGTGGAGATAGAGAGATAGACATGCAGAGAGGAAAAGATGGAGAGGGAAGAGATAGTAGAGAGAGTGATGGAAGAGAGAGATAGAAGTAACAGAGGGAGAGGGAAGAGGGAACACTTGAGAAAGGAATGGGTGTAGAGTGTTGGAGCAGATGGACAGCAGTAGAAAAAAGGAGGGAGAGAGAGTATTGCAGAGAGGGAAAGTGGGAGAGAGAGAGAGAGAGAGAGAGAGAGAGAGAGAGAGATGGCGAGGGAGCTGTGTGATACAGATGCAAAGAGACAGATGACAAGAAAAAGGAGCGAGGGAATGAGAGAAAAGCCAAAAACACTGGACTGGGGACATCAGACAGAAACAGAGCCAACCGAGGACAGACAGAGAGAGAGAGAGAGAGAGAGAGAGAGAGAGAGAGAGAGAGAGAGAGATTTTAAAGTGCTTAATGTTCATTCTTGTTATTTCTGTGATGCGCTGTCGATGTTCTAAGAATGGTTGCTCAGAATGGTCACTCAGTAACATTTACTGAACTGGACTGAAAGGAACTGAACTGAATCAAGAGAGACAAAGAGAGTTTTTTGCTCTCACTCCATCTAAATTTCTCTAATAATGAATACTACAGCCACTGTAATCTGAGATAAATAATACTACAGCCACTGTAATCTGAGATAAATAATACTACAGCCACTGTACTCTGAGATAAATGATACTACAGCCAGCGTAATCTGAGATACATAATGCTAAAGCCACTGTACTCTGAGATAAATAATGCTTCAGCCACTATAATCTGAGATAAATACAACTACAGCTGGTATAATCTGAGATAAATAATACTACAACTGGTGCTGATGCACTAGCGTAATCTGAGATAAATAATACTACAGCTGTGTAAACTGTAATTGAGATAATAATACTACAGTGGATCTGAGATAATAATACTAGTAATCTGAGATAAATAATACTACAACTGTGTGATGTGAGATAAATAATACTACAGCTGGTGTAAACTGAAGTAAGCAAAACTACGACAAGTATAATCTGAGATAAATACAACTACAGCTGGTATAATCTGAGATAAATAATACAGCTGGTGTAATCTGAGATAAATAATACTACAACTGGTGTGATGTGAGATAAATAATACTACAGCTGGTGTAAACTGAAGTAAGCAAAACTACGACAAGTATAATCTGAGATAAATAATACTACAGCTGGCGTAATATGAGATGTATAATACTACAGCTGGTGTAATATGAGATATATAATACTACAGCTGGTGTAATCTGAGATAAATAATACTACAGCTGGTGTAATCTGAGATAAATAATACTACAGCTGGTGTAATCTGAAGTAAGTAATACTACAGCTAGTATAATCTGAGATAAATAATACTGCAGCTGGTGTAATCTGAGATAAATAATACTACAGCTGGTATAATCTGAGATATATAACACCACAGATGGTGTAATCTGAGATAAATAATACTACATCTGGTGTAATCTGAGATAAATAATACTACAGCGTGTGTAATCTGAGATGTATAATATTACAGCTGCTGTGATATGAGATATATAATACAACTGCTGGTGTAATATGAGATATACAATATTACAGTTGGTGTATTCTGAGATCAATAATACTACAGCTGGTGTAATCTGAGATAAATAATACTACAGCTGGTGTAATGTAAGATAAACAATACTACAGCTGGTGTAATCTGAGATAAATAATACTATAGCTGGTATAATCTGAGATATATAACACTACAGATGGTGTAATCTGAGATGTATAATACTACAACTGGTGTAATCTGAGATAAATAATGCTACAGCTGGTATAATCTGAGATATATAACACTACAGATGGTGTAATCTGAGATATATAACACTACAGCTGGTGTAATCTGAGATATATAACACTACAGCTGGTGTAATCTGAGATAAATTATACAACTGCTGGTGTAATTCGAAGTAAATAATACTGCATCTGCTTTATATTAGATAAATAGTGCTGCAGCCACTGTAATCTGAGATAATATAAAACTAATATGGGATAAATATTACTGCAGCCAAGGATATAATACAGTACACTAGCATTAATGTACAGCCCTCATAGCTGGTCTAAAATGGTTCCAATAATAAGCTGATGGACCATCATCTGAATTTCTATTCCTGCTTTTCAGCACGTTTTTCATGAAATTGTCAATAGCAGACATTCAGACTTTGTTCTGGACTTGCCCTCATTCTTCTGCGGCGTATTGTAACAGTTCGGCTGATGATTGTGCTGTTTTGACGTGAATGTTTCATTCAGAGCCAGTGTTTCAAACTCCAGCGTTTCATCCCTCTTGCTGTGTGAGAGCTTTTCTGTGCGCCTCTTTTGGTTTGTATTCACTCCATTCATTTGATGGCTTCTGGGTGCTGTTTGAGGCAAAGCTCCATTCTGAAGGAAGATAAAATAGTTCTGAATAGAGTGGCTCATTTAGACTGAGACAGATTTTGCAGAGCAGGCTATATATATATATATATATATATAATTTATATTTGGGTGATTCTACTGACTGAACTAATTCAAAGTCAGAGCTGAAACATATTTGAGACTTTTAACTGATCTTGGACTTTATTTTATTTTATTTGTTTATTTTATTAAAACTAATGATCAAACATTCCATTTTGACACTACTAAAACGATCATAACTCTACCCAAACTTTACCAAATGTTTCAGTCGTGACTGTTTCGGTAATGACAATTTTAGAGCTCAAAAATGCAGCAAACACAGCTTTGAACAGTTGTTCACACATAAAATCATCATATTTTACTTTAAAACACTAAAAAGTTAAAAAATCGGTGTTTCGGTAGTGACAATTCTTGATGTTCCACACTGATTTTCAGACTTTGGGACACATTTACTTCAAAACGATCTAAAGGATCTAACTGCTCACACTCTCACTTCCTGTTCTGCAATACAGGGGCGTGGCTAAAATAAGGCTCCACCTACAGACGAAAACTCAGTGGTGACATGACAACGTGGGACGGCATTTTCATTTAAAGTTAAATTAAACCGACGATAAATCTGAACATTTACCCTCAACTTCATGTTAAAAGCAATCAAAACGATTGTTAAAAAATCACTGAAAAATGCCGTTGGAGCAAAAAACGTTTTTCAGTTTTTGACATGTGAAAATGCCTGGATGAATGGACCAAAAGAAATGACCCAAACTGACTTAGAAAATATTCTGGTTCCATTGACTTACATTAAGAGTAAAGTAAGTTTTTTCCTTCTCCTGTAAAGTTACAGGACAGTTATATATATATAAATATATATATATGTACTGTATTTACGTCTAACAGCAGCTCAGACAAAACACCCCAAACAGACGAATCTTAAAAATAAAAGTTTTTATTAACATGTAAAATCTCACACCATCACTCTTCCCAAACGACGGAAGAAAATTCAAAACAAGTCACAGCAATACAACGTGAATGTGTTTCTTTTTAATATCCATCCTCCTTTTCCTCCACCTATTCCTTTAAACATGCAGCAGCACACTCGCTCCCAGCGCCGTCCGCTGGCGCCCGCATCGTTGTTGTTCATCGTGAGTTATAAAAAATGAAAAGTTCATGCACATTCTTTTAGCAGTATGAAATATCACAAGTTTCGGAGTTGTAACATTATGACCTGAACCGTACGCAGTGAGGTTCTTTTTCTTTTCTTCTTTAATACAAAAAGCAGTTATTCTGTAAGTCCAAGTTCAATACTACACCATGAGACAGTGTCGGTTACTAAGGTCAGAGTACTTCTCCACGTTCTGAGACAGCATCTGTAAACACTAGGAGAAGGACTGACCGTAGGTGAAAAAGATTATTGACCAAAGGTTCTTCATTTAGAGCCCTCATCGTACAACCCTAGATAGTACTCAGTCAATGGAACTACTGGAAAGTATTCATTGCTTATGATAAGTTTATAAGTTCTTACAAAAACTCATTCAGAATGTAATGAAATTGACATTTTGTCCAGTTTTAGATCTAAAAAAACACAAATCCTGCATTTTTCCCCATTCTGAAGATTCAGTCTGGCACCATACAGACAGATTTTATTTATATAGGTATATATCTTTTGAATTATGGGAAGATGGTTCATTTGACATCAAAAAGCACCAATATAAGATATCAAGCATCTTAATAGAGGCCACTCGGACTTTGGTGCCAGACCAAGCTCGGGTTTCCAGGCTAACAGGCCTAACGGATCCGAAAATACACACCAGTCAGTAATGGTGCCAGGACTGCAGTCTTTGGATGGGCAAAGCAAATTGGCATATAAACCATAATTGAGGCGTTTGCTAATTATCTTAAGCACTGCAGTAGGAAAGAAACCACAGCAGGAGACACCAGCTTGCATAAAGTAGGAAATAAATTGAACTCGTATCTCTTGGTTTGCATGCAGCACCAATAATGACCACCATAATTTTATTACACTGGCGATTTCTAGCTTTTATGCCTTGGTTTCAGTTGATTGTGCCACTTTCAAAGTTGGAAAGTTTCTGTATTTATCTAATGCTACAGTTCCACCTTAAATAGTGATAATACTACTGTGTATCCAATGCTATAGTTCCACCTTAATTAGTGATAATACTATAGTATATCTAATGCTGCAATTCCATCTTAAATGGTGATAATACTGTAGTATACTATAGTATATCTAATGCTATAGTTCCACCTTAAATAGTGACAGTACTACAGTATATCCAATGCTATAGTTCCACCTTAAATTGTGACAGTACTATAGTATGTCCAATGCTAAAGTTCTACCTTAAAAAGTGATATACTATAGTATACTATAGTATTATCCACCTTAGTGATAATACTATAGTATATCCAATGTAATAGTTCCACCTTAAATAGTGATAATACTATAGTATATCCAATGCTACAGTTCCACCTTAAAAAGTGATATACTATAGTATACTATAGTTATTATCCACCTTGAATAGTGATAATACTATAGTATATCTGAAGCTATAGTTCCACCTCAAATAGTGATAATACTGTTGTATATCCGATGCTATAGTTCCACCTTAAATAGTCATAATACTATAGTATATCTGATGCTATAGTTCCACCTTAAATAGTGATAATACTATAGTAAATCCAATGCTATAGTTCCACCTTAAATACTGATAATACTATAGTATATCCAATGCTATAGTTCCACCTTAAATAGTGATAATACTATAGTATGTCTAATGCTATAGTTCCACCTTAAATAATGATAATACTATAGTACATCCAGTGCTGTAGTTCCACCGTAAACAGTGATAATACTATAGTTCCACATTATAATTCCACCTTAAATAGCCTAAATAGTGATAATACTATGGTATATCCAATGCTATACTCCACCTTAAATGGTAAAGCAATTACATTCTTTTGCCTGTAGACACAACATAATGTAACTGTTGCACCATTGTCAGCTAATCTAGCTGAAGTTTAAGTAACCCTGCTAGAAAACCCAGCATGACTGGTCACCAGTAAAACCAGCATATCACTGCTGATGGAAGAAAAACCTTGTATCTCCATTTTTGTCGTTTTTCAGTTTTCGACATAATTTGAAAATACCTGTTGCTCTTTACATTGTGTGTGAATTTCATGAAGAATGGACCAAAAGAAACGGCCCAAAATGACTTGGAAAAACGTCTGGTTCCATTGACTTACGTTAAAAGTAAAGTAGTTTTTTCCTTCTCCTGTAAAGTTACCATTTTGGAGATACAAGGTTTTCTTCCGACAACAGCGATATGTTGTTTTGGATGCTGGTATGCTGGTCAACCACCATGACCATACTGGGTGACCAGCTAAACCAGCAATAAACCAGCATAAACCAGCTTAGACCGCATAAAATTGGTTTTTAGCAGGGAAGTAAGTCGATCCCACTCCTTTAAAACATACTAAAATTTTAGTTGCATTAATTATTGTGCTAGCTAGCTAGGTTTTGCCAGCGATTCTGAAATGTGTGTATTGTCCGCTAGATATTAATGCTATAAATGCTGGGTTGTTTGAGAGAGATGCTTAGCAAATGCCTCAAAGCTATCATTATTGGTCAAGCTGGAATTTGTCAATGTCAGCAATGGAACTGCAAATGTTTTACCCTTAGTGAGTGCGATTTTATTCATGTTTTTGGTTTATTTATGTCTTACATTGTATTCAAAGTAAATTTGAGGTCTAGTTTTGCGTGCACCAGTTATAAAAGTGGGTGGGCATTGGCCACCACAGGTAGTCACTACAAAAGAAATGCTTTTTTAGTTTGTGTCCTCACTTTGACGCAAGAATGAATGAGAATAACACGCTTAAGGCAAGAATACTTACGGTAGGCACCATGATTTGAGTACTTATCAGGGTTACTAAGAGAGTAAGTACTAATAAACAAGCATTCTTGTTGAGATAAATACTGAGATAAAAGTAGATACTAAGAAGAATACTCAATCTCACCATTATCACAAGGGCAAGATTGTACTTCGTAATTACTAAGATACACAGCGCCTCTTAGCTACCTGCATAAGAGCACCCAGAGATACTAAGATAAAAGTAGACAATACTAAGAAAAGAGAAGTACTCTCGATACATACTAAGATACTGGAGTACTCGAGTACTCGCAGGGGGTACTAAGATCAGAGTAATCATCGTGACTAATGGTGAGACGAGTTTTTAGATGCATAGAGTTACACACAGTCATAAAGTCACATGACAAATTTCGTTACTAAGATACCAGTTAATAGTTGTAAACTGAAGGAGTATACCGTCCTCCTGACCACAGTTTCGTTGTGCTTTTAAAGTCACCCACAGGACCCCGTTTAAGGTTAGAAACCCCCTGTATTACTTTGATGGGAAATTACTAAGACTTCAAGTGAGACTGGTTTAAACGCCCAGTTAGCATAACTAGCATAAAACCTAGCATAAATATATGCTTCACATGTAAAACTGTGTGAAATACTGTATGTAATGGGGTAGGGGGAGTAATATTCCAAAAAATCCGTAAAATTTAATCTCTTATTACAACTTAATTTCTCCTTTTTTTAAATATTGGTCATCTTAAAAATTTAAAACATATTTTTCCCACAATAAATAGATAAATGATTGAATAAAAACCCTTACCAAGTTGGGCTTAAGGGATATTTTTGCACCAAAAATGTCACTTAAACTCAACACAATTCTTCATAAAAGAGGTTGGGTCAGGATAAAACCTTGAATCTCCATTTTTGTAATATTTTGTTTTTTTACACAATTCGTAAAGAACTGCTGTCCTTTACATCGACTGAAAATTTCAGAATGAACAGACCAATAGAAATGGCCCTAATTTTACTAAGAAATACGACCTTTTACATTAACTTTCATTATAAGTTGAGAGCATTTTTTTCTTTCTCATGTAAACTTTCCATTTTGGAGGTTCAAGGTTTTTTCTGACAGCGACGATCTTCTAATTTGACATTTAAACAATAGTTTATTATACGTCGTTACATTTCATTGAAACCTCTCGTGACTCCTATGACGTGAGTCACATTACAATCTGGGTACAGTACTATTGCGTTACTTTAGTACTTCGGTAACAAATGCCAGCACTTCGGCTGGAATAAATTTGAGGCTTCAGTCGAACTTCACTGTTGCAGGTCCTGATTTGGTTTGGCAGATTGAGATTTGACGTATTTGAGGCTTAACAATCAGGCACCTTTTATACAAAGAGTTAAGAGCTCACAGTTTAGAGTCCAAACAAACTCACACACACTTACACACATATATAAACACGCATTCTCACATATGCACACATATCACCGGAATTACGGCTTTGACTGTTATGGATTTCTACTCATTCACTGCTATTGTATTATACGATGTGGGGAGCAATATGTACGGGTGAGGCGGGGTGGAATTTTTAATGCATAAAAAGTAAAAGACCTGAAAACAAGACCTGAATTTTTCACATTTCTGTTCTTTTCCACTTTCAGCAACACTGGAAATTTAATTTCAAAGCAAACAGAATTAGCCTTACTAATGACGGAGGAGCAATATTATGTCCACATCACAACATATTGTACTTTTTGTGTAAGATTTCAATTTTGGGTAAGATTTCAATTTTGTGTAATGCTTTGTATGAGATTTAAGTTTAAATTAAGATATTTGTATAAGACTTAAATTTGGGTATGATTTTGTATATGAATTGATTTTTTTTGTTTAAGAATTGAATTTTGGTTGATTTTTTTTAATTAATTGAATTTAGGGGAAAGTGAACCCTTGTGTAAGTGTACCCTTCTTGTGTAAGAATTGAACTTTCAGTTAAAGGTTTTTGTGTAATATTTCTATGCTAGAATTTAACTTTAGGCAAAAACTAAATTACAAGTAAAATTAAAGTTTTCGGTAGGAGTTGAATTTTGGATAACATTTTTCATGGACTGAATTGAATTTTGTGTAAGAACTGAGCTTTCAGTAAGGTTGTGTAAGATTAAAATTTTTTGGCAAGATTTCTTTGTTAGAATTGAACTGTGGGTAAGAACTATCTTATGAGTTAAATTGAAATTTTTGTCAGGAGTTGAATTTTGGAAAACATGTTTATGGAATGAACTGAAACCAAAATACAAATCTTTTGTGTAAGAATGCAAAAGATTTGGCACCCCGGTCAAATTACATGCTTTGTTTTCTGTTTATTTGCTGAATTTAGCATATTGGGGGAAAAAAAATAAACATAAAATGTGGCCTGTGCAAAAGTTATGGTACATTTTAGGTGTTATTTTTTGCCAATGAACAGAAATTGTGCAAAAAAACATATTTAGAGTGTTCTGTGTAGAGGATGTGTTAACTTATTTTCACTCTAAGAAAATCAGCAAAACGTGTAATTTTAATATGACTATGAGGCAAGTTGTAACATTTGTGTGTGTCATTTTCGGTGCAGCTGCTCAAAAACGGTTGATTCTTAAAACAAAGTTTACATTTTCATTTGTAGCAGAGATGCAAAGGTTGCTTATACTGAAAAGATATTAATCTTGCTCAAATAACTTAAATTTGGGTACAATTCTTGTGTATGAATTGAGTTTTAGGTATTATCAATTTTGTTTAAGAATGACTTTTGGGTAAGAGTTTTGTGGAATGTGGAAATTTGAATTTCGCATAACATTTTTGTGCAAAAATTGAACTTTAAGTAAGGTTTTGTGTTAGATTTGAATTTCTGGCAAGATTTTTGTATTAGAATTGAACTTTGGGTAAGAACTGAATTATGATTAAGATTAAAATTCTTGGTAGGAGTTGAATTTTGGATAACATTTTTATGGAATTAATTGAATTTTGTGTAAGCCTTGAATTTTATGTAGGGTTTTTGTGTAAGATTTGAATTTTCAGTAGGAGTTTTGTGGAATGAATTTAATTTTGGGTAAAATTTGAATTTTGCACAACAGTTTTGTGTAAGAATGGTCCTTTAAGTAAGGTTTTGTGTTAGATTTGAATTTTTGACAAGATTTTTGTGTTAGACTTGAATTTTGGGTAAGAACTAAATTATGAGTAAGATATTAAAATGTGAGATTAAAATTTTTGGTAGGAGTTGAATTTTGGATAAAATTTATATGGAATGAATTGAATTTTGTGTAAGAATTGATGTGTAATATTTGAATTTTGGGAAAGATTTTAGCGGAAGAATTGAATTTTGAGTAAAATTTCAGACAAACACAAATGTAGTATGGATTAAAAGATTAGAATCTGCACTTTCACCCTAATTTCTCCACTTGTTTTAGTGATTTATGAGTCAAAAATAATAATTGTACAATTACAGTGTGATTTCTAAGGGCAGGTTTCTGTGGGTCACTAAAATCACGATTCCTTTTTGGGGCAAAATTTTGGTCAGTTCATTGAAAAGTTCACATTTTCATTTGTCGCAGAGATGCGAAGGTTGTTTATACTAAAAATTATTAATCTTGCTCAAATAATTCTTTGAATAAAATGCAAATTGTGTTAGGTCCCCAGAGTCGGCATTTTCCTGCAGGAAAAATGGCCGGGATGTGTTAGCATCTCCTAAAATGCAGATAGGGATCGATTCGGGTCCCTGTATGAGTGAAAATGAAAGGCCCTCAGAGACGGAACTGTGTGCGTTTACTGTGTCTCACCACGCAACCCCAATCTAAAATTACACCTGCCTCCACACAAACCACCAAGTAGGTTATGGACATTAGCATTTAAAAACAAAAAACACAACAACAGACGAAGCTTTGTAGCGCTGCGTGTTGAGCCCGAGGGGAACGGAACCGCTTCTGAAACAGTCAGGCATAATTCATTAATTCATTAATAATTAATGAAACATTAATGCTGTTCTGAAAGACAAGATCAGTGTCCAATAACGCACATGCTGAACTGATGTTGGTGGCAAAGTCCTGGATTAATAAATAAGCCTTAATTAAGCATTAACAGTAATAAACATTATTAATGCTGTGCTTATGATTGCACTGTGTGTTATATGAATCTTTCATAAGGGGGCTATTCGCAGCCCATCCAGTACATTATGACCCAAATTTGGAGCGACGCTTGGCAGGTGTGAGGAAGTGAGTGTGCATGTGCACACATTAAGTTGATCAATGAGCAGCGAGTTATTAGCGCTCTACATCGCAGGGCGTTGCTGCAGTCATCGGGTTGTTATTTATGTCGGAGAGGAAAAAAGTAATAGGAATCTTCATAAAACATGATAAGAGTTGAAAAGATTAAATTAATAAATCAATAAAAAAATAAAGTGGCCAGATAGTGGAAGTGCAAGGAAGGCATTTCAAATAAAGTGGCCAGTTAGTGGAAATATAAGTTTAGTGTTTCTCATAAAGTGGCCAGTTAGTGGAAGTACAAGGAAGGTGTTTCTAATAAAGTGGCCATTAGTGGAAGTACAAGGAAGGCTTTTTCTAATAAAGTGGCCAGTTAGTGGAAATATAAGGTTAGTGTTTCTCATAAAGTGGCCAGATAGTGGAAGTACAAGGAAGGTGTTTCTAATAAAGTGGCCAGTGAGTGGAAGTACAAGGAAGGCGTTTCAAATAAAGTGGCCAGCGAGTGGAAATATAAGGTTAGTGTTTCTCATAAAGTGGCCAGTGAGTGGAAGTACAAGGTTGGTGTTTCTAATAAAGTGGCCAGGTAGTGGAAGTACAAGGTGGGTGTTTCTAAGAAAGTGGCCATAAAGTGGAAGTACACTGTAGATGTTTCTAATAAAGTGGCCAGTTAATTGAAGCACAGTGCAGGTGTTTCTAATAAAGTGGCCAGTTAGTGAACGTCCAAGGTAGATGTTTCTTCTAAACTGGCCAGTTAGTGGAAATACAAGGTAGGTTTTTCTAATAAAGTGACCAGGTAGTGGAAGTACTAGTTGGGTGTTTCTAATAAAATGGCCAGTTAGTGGAAGCACAAAGTTGGTGTTTCTAATAAAGTGACCAGTTAGTGGACGTCCAAGGTAGGTGTTTCTTATAAAGCGGCCAGTTAGTGGAAGTACAGAGTTAGTCAGTGTATAAAAGTGAATAGGGATTATTCTCACTACATGTCTGGCCCTCTGCTTGCGGACTGCTATTGGGCAGCATTGCAGGAATGTTTTGGAAGAGTTTTCCGCAGCCTCAGTGCTGAGTGCAGCTTTTATCAGAGTGAGTTTTCTTGGTGATAGGGGAGGCTTAAGATGTTAGCGCAGCCGCAGTGTTTGGGGAACGCTAAGGTAACATTTGGTAAGGGATACCCGACGCTCCAGCCTTTTCCTTTGAGTTCCTAATTAGCCGGTAGCGAAGCGCAGCGGAAGGCTTAAGTGTGGTTGTTGCTGCGGTGGTAGAATAAGGTTATTGGAGCCTTAGGGGGAGTGTAATTTAAAGGTTGCTGAAGTGTTAGAGAAGTATGGAAAGCTCAGAGTGTGCTGGATGAAAAGAGTAGAGGAATGTTGCTTGACTATTTGAACACTTGCAAGTCAGTTTTCCCAGGTGATAATAAAATCATGCTGTAGTTTTATTTGAATTACTTCTGACTCGTAGCTCATTGAAAAAAATGGAGAACTTGTGTGGAAAGTGCAGATTTAAAACTTTCAATCCATCTGTTAAATCTAGAGCTGCACAAACTGCTCACTGTTAGCTTAGTGCTAACATGCCAACAGAATCCCATAGGGGTGCTAACAGTAATTAGCAGTACATAGAGTTGTTTTATCCTCGTTTTTTGACATTTCTGATCTAAACTGAAGGTCTAGCGCTAATGGCACCGGTAAATGTATTTAAATGGTATAGCATAATGACAGTAATGCTGCGAGGTTGAGGTTGCAGCATGTGTCGGATGTGTGGGAGTTTGGGTTAGCATTCATGTTAGTAAGGACTGCGCTTGGTTTATAACAGTGTGAACTCTTCAGTTGTGCAGGCGAGAGCTCGTTAAGTATTAATGTGTCAGTGAGAGCAACTGGAGAGTCATTACTGTAACAAGAAAGCCACCGTCAGTCATTATCGTAACCCCAACCAGGTCAACAGCAACATCGCTACACAACCGCAATACTGGCCACTTCATCAGACTACAGAGCCACTCTTGTCTGGATGGTTTTGAGTCAACCTAGCAGTGACACTAATGTATGTTAACACCCTAGAATCACTGCTGTGCTGAGAATGGACCACGGCCCAAATTATATTGGGCCAACAGCAGTTCTGTGGTCAGAAACTGAGCAATAATGCATGATATACGAAGCTACAGTCTGTAACTGTAGAGTATACAGTGGACTAAAAAGGTAGATGTTTCTAATAAAGTGGCCAGTGGGTGGAAGTAAAAGGTGGGTGTTTCTAAAAAAGTGGCCAGTGAGTGGAATTACAATGTGTTTCTAATTAAGTGGACAGTGAGTGGAAGTACAAGTTGTTTGTTTCTAATAAAATGGCCAGTTAGTGGAGATACAAGGTAGGTATTTCTAATAAAGTGGCCAGTTATTGGAAGTACAAGGTAGGTGTTTCTAATAAAGTGGCCAGTTAGTGGAAGTACAAGGTTGGTGTTTCTAATAAAGTGGCCAGTTTTTGAAAGTACAAGGTAGGTGTTTCTAATAAAGTGGCCAGTGAGTGGAAGTACAAGGAAGGTGTTTCTAATAAAGTGGCCAGTGAGTGAAAGTACAAGGAAGGTGTTTCTCATAAAGTGGCCAGTACAAGGAAGGCATTTCAAATAAAGTGGCCAGTTAGTGGAAGTACAAGGTAGGTGTTTCTAATAAAGTGGCCAGTTAGTGGAAGTACAAGGAAGGTGTTTCTAATAAAGTGGCCAGTTATTGGAAGTACAAGGTAGGTGTTTCTAATAAAGTGGCCAGTTAGTGAAAGTACAAGGAAGGTGTTTCTAATAAAGTGGCCAGTTATTGGAAGTACAATGGGGGTGTTTCTAATAAAGTGGCCAGTGAGTGGAAGTACAAGGTTGGTGTTTCTCATAAAGTGGCCAGTGAGTGAAAGTACAAGAAAGGTGTTTCTAATAAAGCGGCCAGTGAGTGGAAGTACAAGGTTGGGGTTTCTGATAAAGTGGCCAGTTAATGTACAACATTTTCCTATTTTACTGTTCTTGTCACGGTAGATTTGGTCTGTAAACACCTTAAAAACATCTCTTAATGGGAAACATGATGAATGTCACGACCAAGTGCGGAAAACAAATGAACAAACCGGACTGTGTCTTTGACGGACGTGTCTGGTGAGGGCAGCTGCAGCACTGAGAGATCAGAGTGTTTGAGAATAAGTGCATTACAGTGCCTGTTTCTCTGTTCCAGCTACTACAAACCCTTTTATTTCTTGCTTTCTGAGTGCTGTGTAGTTTTTTTCAGAGACCAAAAGAGTCGTAAAACTAAACTGGAGCAATTATAGAATATTAACCAGCGCATTTGTGCCGAGTTAATGGCTTGTTTTACCGAGTGTTGGACAAACAATGCTCTAAGGCTGGGCTCTAAATGCCATTAGCATCGCTAATGGTTGTGCCTACTGTTTTAAAGTTGAGGAAGGGGATAGTGTTGGACATTTTTGAATTACACAGTGAAGGCAGACCGGTTGAGACTGGTTAAGTAGCATCTGTGGGATGTTTTGGTCAGACTTTATTTTGATGGCCTCCAGCTGGCCTAGAAATGCTCAAAATTGTTACCAAACCATCTGCTAAATCTTGCTAATTATTAGCAGTATTGTTGAGGTCAGGATTAAGGTTTGGTTTAGACTTTAGGTTGAGGTTAAGGTTAGGGTTAGGGTTAGAGTGAGTGTTAGTCTGGTGAAACTTTCGCACAACCATAAACACTTGAAACCTACATGAAACTAACAGCCAATCGTAACACAGAAAACATAGCATGTGATCAAGTTAAACAATATCATTTGAACTGAAATATATACAGAACAGGTGATGGTCTTTCGGAATAACGTTGCTTATTTGTTGTTAGCTTAACAAGCTCTTTATGATGTTTCATACGACTCGCTACCTACAAATAGTTGCTAAAGTGGGTTTAAACTTTAATAGTGGTTAAAGTTTAAAACCACTGTAAGTTGAGGATTAGGATTAGGTTTAGGTTGAGGAAGTGTTGGGGTTAGGATAAGGTTTAGGTGTAGGATGGAGGTTAAGATCAGGTTTAGGATTAACTTTAGATTTTGGGTTGAGTTTAAGGTTAGATTTGGGTTGAAGTTAAGGTTAGGTTTAGGATTAATTTTCAGTTTTTGGTTGAGTTTAAGGTTAGGTTTAGGTTTTTGGTTAAAGTTATTTTTAAGATTAGTTAGGTTTAGTTTTTTGTTAAGTTTAGGGTTACATTTAGAATTAGATTTCAATTTTGGTTTGAGGATAATGTCACATTTAGAAGTAGATTTAGATTTTAGGTTGAGGTTAAGGTTAGGATCAGGTTTAGGCTTTGGGTTGAGGTCAAGATCAGGTTTAGGATTAAGTTTTGTTTAAGGTAAGGTTTAGGTTCAAGTTTTAGGTTAAGCTCAAGGTAAAGTTAGGTTTTAGTTGAGGTTAAAGTTAGGTTTAGGATTAGTTTTTAGTTTTAGGTTAAGGTTAGGTTTAGGATTAGCTTTTAGTTTTAGATTGAGGTTAAGGTTAGGTATACAATATGGTTTTGGATGGAGATTAAGATCAAGTTTAGTATTAACTTTTAGTTTAAGGTAAGGTTTAGGAGTAAGTTCAGGTTTTGGGTTGAGGTTAATATCAGGTTTAGGATTACGTTTTGGGTTGAGCTTAAGGTAAGGTTTAGGTTCAGGTTTTAGGTTGAGCTTAAGGTAAGGTTTTAGTTAAGGTTAAAGTTTGGTTTGGGAATAGTTTTTGGTTGAGGTTAAGGTTAGGTTTAGGAAAAGGTTTAGTTTTTGGTTAAGGTAGGTTTAGGATTAGTTTTTAATTTTTGGTTTAGGTTAGGGTTAGGTTTCTGGTTAAAGTCATTTTTAAGATTAGATTTAGCTTCATGTAAGGAGTAGGTTTAGGTTTTTGGTGGAGGTTAAGATCAGGCAAAGAATTAAGTTTTGGTTGAAGGTAAGGTTTAGGTTTTAGATTGAATTTAAAGTTAGGATTAGATTTTGGGTTAAGGGCTAATGTAAGGTTTAGGTTCAGGTTTTAGGTTGAGTTTAAGGTAAGGTTTAGTTAGGTTTAGGCTTAGGATCAGGTTTAGGTTTTAGGTTGAAGTTAAGCTCAGGTTTAGGATTAGTTTGTGAGTTGATCTTAAGGTTAGGTTCAGGATTAGGTTTAGATTTTGAGTTGATTGTAAGACTAGATTTAGGTTTTAGTTAAGGCTAAGGTAAGCATCAGGTTTGGGTTTTTGGTTGAGATTAAGGTTAGGGTTAGGATTAGGTTTAGATTTTCAGTTGAGGTTAAATTTAGGACTAGGATTAGGTTTCAATTTGGGGAAAGTTCAAGGTGTATTTAATAGATATTTGGTAGAAGGACAATTGAGATGAATTGAGAATCTTTGAAGCATCTGCAGTGGACCATCAAAATAAAGTGTTACCGGTGTGCACTCTCTCGCACACTCACTCTCACTCTCTCAATCACTCAGTCATTCTCTCTGAGCCTTTTTGACTAGTATATCTGTCAGAAAAGTGTATCAGCATTATATGGAGCTATTAAACTAATGAAATTTGGCAGAAACCCTGCGGCTGAAACACCTGATCCCTCCTACAACCTTCCATCTCTACATTCTGTATCCTGTGATGAAACTTTACTGCCCTTCCAGAGGTGAGTAGCTACATTTACTTCATTGTTAACTGTAATGTCATGTTACCCGTGTTTACAGGTTACAACATTTTACCAGCCAGTACATTCTCTGTTACACGGTACACCAAACCGGTACCAGTCCATCCCAGTGGACAGATGTGTTGTTTACATGTTTACAATTTTTCCAACTTTATAAGTTGATGAGCACCATCTGAATGCACCTTTAGGCTACTCTCCCCAAATTTGACCAAATTTGATCACCACAGATATTCTTACAATTGTAAGTAACAAGGAACTCCTCCTTTTGCTGCTTTTAGCTACTTTTATAGCACATTCATGACTTTGAACTGGGAATTCTCTGGCATTTGAATGGAAAAGAAGGGACCTCCAACAAGGTTTTAAAGAAGATTATCAAGTTTCTGTTTGTGATATGACAGATAGTGGTCACCAGCCCAACTTCTGGAGATCTTCCTTCCAGCAGAATTCAGATATATCCCAAATTTAACTTGCTTGATCCAACAAATTAAATTGATTATTTGTGTTCAATTAGGACTGAAAGTGAACCTTTCATGAAGGTAAATCACCAAGAGCAGGACTGGTGACCACTGCTTTAAGATCTTGGAGATCTTCAGTCAGGGTTGATGGTGAACTCTTAATGAAGGTAGATCTCCAAGAACAGGACCGGTAACCACTACTTCAAGATTTTGGAGATCTTCAATCAGGGTTGACAGTGGACTCTTCGTAAAGGTAGATCTCCAAAAGCAAGACTAGTGACCACTGCTTCAAGATCTTGGAGATCTTCAATCAAGGTTGATAGTGAAAATCCTTCGTGAAGGTAGATCTCCAAGAACAGGACTAGTGACCACTGCTTTAAGATCTTGGGAGTGTAGTAGGCTTTTAGATTCATATGGTAGCCAAAAAAATGCTAACTTACTGTGAGTGACATTTCTTGCCAACCTCAAACAGCTTTTGAGTAAAAACATTCCCAGTTGTCATGAATGCAGTTTCACCAACTTGGGTCTTTATGTTTTTGAGGTTACAAAACTTTGAGGCCAGGTTAAGGCTACCCTACCCACCTCTGAGAATCACTCCTCATACTTCAACCACAGATTGAAGGTATCATCTCTGCTCACAAATGTAATTAAGGCTCCTATACCCACAACTATTTACGGTGAAGCTCTAACCGTATGGTGAGGTCTTGGGTAGCTTTGACTTCAGCCATTATTTCACTGATATTACAATACTTATTCTTGAGAGTGGTTTGAAGCTACCCACCTCTTGCTACCGTTCTTCATATATCAAGCAGAGATTGCAAAGTGAAGGTAGATTGCTTGCTTGCGAGTCACGAATGGCACTCGCGAATGTAACTCTGTTGCCGCATTAAATAATTTCCACCTTGTTGTTGTTCCTAAACTGTTTTTCTTCACTGCTCTTGAATGTTTGCTTACTCAGGGGAAGCAGGACACGATGCAACTCTCGGTGGAAGTTCTGGTGTAGCAGCCTGTAGACCACAGCATTCAGGTACGAGTTGAAGCACGCCATGAAGTGGCTGGATGCACCATTAGGTTCCTCTAACCATATAGACTCTTAAAAACAAAGGTTCCTAAATGGTTCTTGGCTTGGACATGCAGCCCTAGAAAAACAATTCAATAGGTTAGAACCTTCAGCTTGTGTCAAGGTTTTTGAACCTTTGAAAATCTTTGAAAAAGGTCCTTCAGACTCACAAATCTCATTTACAAATATCTAAAGTTCGTTAGTAAACTAATAGTTTGCTTCTATTGCTCAGAAGAACCACTTTTGGCACCTTTATTTTTAAGATCCCTCTCGAATGGTGCATTGAGGGAATGATTCAAGAGGCCAAGAGCTAGCCCTGGAACATGCCTGGGATTACAGAAACCATTGTATCTTTTTCTGTGTCACTTTATGGGTTCTGGGATTTCTAGCCTCGGCCCTGCTGTCACTTCAACCACAGATTGAAGGCGCGGTCTGTTCTAACCTATAGAACGTTAAATTGTCTCTGCTTTTGGCTGGTCGTTGTTGTTGTTCCCAGGTGACTGCTTGTTGCTGCGCTCCGTGCCACCCCTGGATGTTTCCTGCAGGAAAAGGCGGGGCTTGCAGAGAGAAAGCAAAATGCGACGGTACTCCCGTCGGAAGTTCTGGTTGAGGAGTCCGTAGACCACGGCGTTCAGGCACGAGTTGAAGTATGCCATGAAGTAGCTGACCACAAAGAGCCAGTCGGGCACCATTGGTGCCACCCTTGGTGGGTCCACGGCCACGGCCAGGCCAATCAGATTCAGCGGCGCCCAACAGACGGCGAAAAGCACGAAGACAACAAACATGGTGAGGAAGTGCCGCAGCTCGCTGGGCCGAAGGCGTGGCCTCACGTCACTGGTGACCCGCCTCCTCACCTGCAATGTAATGCAATTTAAGGCAGACATACACTCAAAAACTGCAACAAAACACCAAGATTTTATCTGTGACAAAACTTCGTTTTTCATTGCAGTTACATACATTGTTAAATGAGGGGGCTAGCTAGGAAACAAATTGTCCTAGATTGACATTTTAAAATATCACACACAGCTAACGTATAGTTTTGATGCAAAAAGAGGTTAAAGACCTGTAGCACAAGAACCCAGATCCTCAAGTAGCAGAATGTGACCACAGCAATAGGCAGCAAGAAGTGGACGGTCACCACGGCAATGGTGTATCCTGCGCTGGCCGTCTGGCTGAAGGTGCAGGAGTAGACTCGGGGGTCATAGGTCAGTGAGCCCAGCGCAAGGTTGGGCAGGATGGCGATGGCTGTCAGAACCCAGACCAGGATAAGCAGCACTGAGGTCCCGGCGCGTCCATATACCTTTTCATACCTGAGACAATCCACCAATACAGTATCATTTTCAAAGAATACATGCACAGAAAATTAACAAAAATGACCATGGCTTCAGCTCTAAACCCTGGATTTGTTGTATTTAAAGACTTTAATTACATGACCACCACAGGTGGGTAGTAACTAGTTCCATTCCAAGTGAAAAAGGAGTTTCCAAAACTGAAGTTTCAGAAAATGGGGCTGCATGTCCCCAGATTTTTTTAAAGTCAATAGTTATGAAATGAACATTGAGTCGATGTTGACTAATCACTGATGGCGTAATGAATAAAACCACAGGAGAAGAAATGCTTTGCAACAAGTGAAAATCTGTGATGAAGCCAAACTCCACAGGTCAGTAGAGCATGATGTGCCCTTTCCAAAGAGTCCTGGATTGCTTCAGGAAACCTGGGATATAGACCCTGAAATCACCTCAGGCTCCTCCGAGGCATCCATGTTGTTAGTGTCACAATCAGTGAAGCTTTAAGAGTCATCGCCGAGCAGTAAAATCAACAAATTGACTAGCCGACTAGTAGGTGCAGCCCCTACTCCTAACAACCACCTGGAAAACCTGCTAGACACCAAAACCGCCCCCAACAGATAAACAGCACTTAAAGCTTTCATCTCTGAGAGAGAGGAGAAAATCAAGCTGCTTCAGATCTGAAAACATCCACAGGTGTTTCTGTCCATCCTTCCACTGTGAGAAGACGACTCAGCGCTGTGGGTCTGAAAGGATATGTAGCTGATCAAGAAGAACCTCACTGAGAAAAGGAGACGGACATATCAAACAAAGAAGCTGAACAATGGACTGACCACCCCAGAGTCCAGACCTCAACATCACTGAAAGTGTTTCATTACTTCAGAAAATGATCAACCAGCTTCTAAGACTGAACTTTGGAGGGAAGGTTGTACCTGCTGGCCTGGCAGATGAAGCAGTAGCGGTTGATGGCGATGGCGGTGATGTTGAAGATGGAGCCGATCACGCTCGCCCCCATCAGGAAACCACTCACTTTACACTCTGTCTCCCCCGGCAACCAGCCCGCATGCAGCATCGCGTGGAGGACCAGCGGGTACGGATAACACACCACCAGTAGGTCCGCAAACGCCAGGCTCACCACAAACACATTACCTCACACACACACAAAAACAGTGTAACACAATGTAACACACAAACGCATAGATAACACTGTAAAACCAGCAAATTCACAAAATTCATAATTTGATTCAATAAAGTGGAATCTTAGATCTACACAGTTTATAATGCAGCAAAAAAATAATGAGTGGATAAAACACTGCATTAGGATAATACCTTAATGTTTTCATATTGACTTCATTACAGCATTCAGTATTATAAAAGTATCATTTTAAAATAAAAGCTCAAACTCACACACTAGACACTAATATAGTGACGATACAACAATACAGTACAAAATGCTACAATACAATACATTAAAACGTGTTGCAATACAATACTATATTTAATGATGTTATGCGATGACTGCTATACACTCTGCCAAATTATGATACATTATGCAGTACGATCTAATATATTATGATGCATTGCAATGCACTACGACAGATTATGATATAATACTGTATTACACAATTAGATACAAAAGGATATGTTATGATGCATTGCAATACACTATGATACGTTATGATATAATACTATATTATACAGTATGACAGGATACGATACATAATGATCCATTGCAATACACTACGTATATATTACGACATAAGATTATATTATACACTACGTTATATGATACTTTAAGATGCACTGCAATACACTATGATAGATTATGATACACTACTATATTATACAGTATGATACAATATGATACATTACAATTCATTGCAATACACTATGATATATTATGACATAATACTATATTTTATAGTATACAGATACATCTCTGTATAGCTCTGGGGGGGGGCGACCAATCAGAACAGAGTGGGTGAATTGAGCAATCAGAGCGTGCTGGACTCTTCAGGAGGCGGGGCTTAAAGACACAGGAGCTCTAACAGAGCGTTTCAGACAGAGGGTGAATAGAGATGAACAGTCTGAGGAACATAATGTGTTTTGGAACATTGAAGCTGTAAATCTGTTCTAGACCCCAAAAATAAAATTATGAACACAGAAAATTGGCATAGTAGGTCAATTTTACATTATTGGAGACTGATGCATTTTGGCCCTCGATCTAACCTCGCTCATGAAGTACTCGGCCTTTCCTGGAAGCTCTTTTTTATACCATAGTATAATTGCATCACCTGTTTAAGGTGTTTTTTGAACATTTCGGTCTCAAATTGCTGCTGTTTCAACTTGGAATGTATTGAAGACATTTAAGAATAAGTAAAAATGTACAAAAAACAATGAAGTTGACTAGATAAACCATCACATATCTTGTCTTTGTACTATTTAAATACTGTCAAGGTCATTTTTTTCTGTTTTTATTTGTTTGGAATTGGTTCGTACAAAGATGTAACACACACACACACACACACACACACACACAGTTCAAATGTATGAATAGGTATAGTGGCTACCACTAGCTTTTGGCAGCTTCTTAGGTTTCCAGCTAAATAACAGAAGCAGCTTTTGTACAAAGTCAAAATAAAAGTCATTACTTCTGCAATCAGTCTCTGAATTAAACAATGTTGTTTAATTTTTACTTTTATTTGAAGTTCATGTAAAGAACATACAAATTCAACAGACCCTTTGATCAGGGGTAATTAGAGTTTTAAATTGGTTAGGGTTGCTTGTTAGTCCAGTTTAAAACCTTCAATTTAGCAATATTTACAGATTTATAGATTTTTTATGTTATTTTTTACTGTTGACACAAGCTCAGGCCACATGGCCTCCAGCCAAAACTCGGCCAATCAGACAAGCTCTGCTTTGTCTAGACCTCTGTGATTGGATAATGGCCCATTAGATGCCACAACAACAACCCGAACAAGTCAGAAAGCAAACTGCCCCCGGAGGGGCAGGTGTGTCGCCATGGTGACACAGCGGCAGCGCATCAGCTCAGTGCAGCCCATTTAACTACAAAATAATGCCCCAGCACGCACAATTTACCTTCACTCTCAGGTGAACGAGCCCCCGAGTCACATCCACAACACTTTCTCCTCTGTTTTTCTTTTAGTGCTACGTGATTCATCGAATATTCACTTTACGTTTTATTTCTGCGTCTTTTCTCTCCTTCTGACGCTTCTGTCACTCAGAGACTAAATCTGCTGTGTAAACACAAACGACCAGCTCTGACCTCTGACTGAACCTGCAGATAAAGACCACACCTGTACACACACACCTGAACACACAATACACACACATACACCTGAACACACAATACACACACACACACACACACCTGCACACACACACACACACACACACACCTGCACACACACACACACACACCTGCACACACATGCATCTGCGCACACACACACACACACACATTTTCACACACACCCTCAGTCACACACACACATCTGCACACCTGCAAACACACACACACACACTCAGTCAGTGACAGTGTGTGTATCAGTAAATTGATAGTGAACTGTAAACTGTACTGTATTTATTCCTGACGTCAGAGAGAAACACTGATCTACTTTACACACACAGACACATTCTCATCTCGCCTTTCCCTCCGTCTCTCTCATTTCTCTTTCACCTCTTCTTCACTCTCCCTCGGCTGTCCCTCTCTCGTCTTTCTCTGTATCCTTCTTTTACTCTCTCTCTGTTCAGTTCAGTGTAGTTTTATTGGTGAGACTGTATTAAGTATAATATTATAACCACAGCACAATAACGCCGAGACAACAAGCCAACAACAATAACAATATCTCTCTCCCCCGGCTCTCTCTCTATCTCTCTCTCTCTGTCTCTCTCTCTCATTTCTTCTCTTGTTCTCTCTCTCTCTCTCTCTCTCTCTCTCTCTCTCTCAACTTCCCTCTCCTTTCTCTCTTGCTTTATGTTTTATCTTTGTCAGTTTAATTTTCATAAAAATGATAACAATTTTATATTTGCCCAAACATCCATTAGATAAACAGCACAGAGAGAGAAAGAGAGAGAGAGAGAGAAAGAGAGTGAAAGAGAGAATGAGAACGACAGAGAAAAAAGAAAGAGAGACAGATAGACAGGCAGAATAAAAGAGTAAGACAGTGAGAGAGAGAGAGAGACAGTGAGAGAGAGAGAGAGAGAGAGAGAGAGAGAGAGAGAGAGAGAGAATTAAAATCTGCAAAAGTCCAACAGCTTCTCGGATTGCATTTAAAACACACACATGCAATTAAATAACAAAACCACACACACACACACACACACACACACACACACACACACACACTCTCAGTCAGAGATTCATAATTGATGGTCGTGAAGGACGGCAGCGCTTATTTAACATTAACGCTAATTAAACCAGTAATGACCCGAGACGGTGCTCACTCTTCTTCTCTACAGTCGGACAGACGGCTCTCCCTCAACACAGTCTGCAGCCCCCCAACAGAGATATACAGTCACAGATCCTCTCCTAGACCCCATGTATCTAACGCAAGGCCTGTGGGTCACACAGTCTCATCCGGCCTGCAAAAGTGTTTTAATTTTCTGTTAATATTAGCCTGTTTCTCAATGCGCTGCTCTACAGTCCCCAGCATGCAATGCAATGCATTGTGCGCTCCGACTCTTCTACCTCAACAACAATCTATGGGACAGCGGTTACACCTTAATTCTACACAGTTCCACACCAGTCATATCACCAAACACACCAGCTGCATTTCAGCTGCAGTTCAACCAACATCAACACTTAACATCAGCTCAGCAGCTCAGAAACTGAGTTTAGGCCTTAATGAACGTTCAGCAAAGAAAGGATGCCAGGTGTCGAGTTCAAGCAAAAAACCTAATCTTATGTCCTGACAAGATTTACATTTGGAATTTTTCAAGTATTCATGCAATATTTCAAGGTCTACTACAAGTGCCGATATTTCACTGTTGACGTTTTTGCATATTTTGAATAAACAGTGGCCGGTTCGGATTACAGCACAACATTAATTAAAATTTAATAAAAACATCTTCCTTCTGTGGCCCACAGATTTGTTGAGATTTTTTAATGTGGCTCTTTTAGTGGTTGAGTTTGACACCCCTGTGCTAGATGCTCTCTCTGTCCACCACGGGATATTCCAATCAACACTAACATTTACTGGAAAAACACAGCACAGTGAGTGTAGTCAGAGTGTGCATTAGAGCCAAGCCTTCAGTTTGGAAAAAAAAAGGGATGCACCAATTTATCGGCCGATGCCGATATGATATCCGATATTTTTTATGTACATATCTGCTGATACGATACATAAACATTTATAAATTGTAGAAACTGGGACCACGTCACATCACGTCACGCCAGCATTACAGAGTAGTATAAGTGTTATTATTATTATTATTATCATTATTATTATTATTATTATTATTATTATTCCTTCTACTTCTGTAGAGTTATACATGCAGTAAAATGAATAAAATAATATTTTAGTGCAGTAACCCAGCGTCACCTAAACATTCTGCTGTTCCAGGTAAAAACATGGTTCTTCAAGGGTTCCATATTAAAAGCAATGGTTTACTCAGAGTATCCATGAGTTACCATGGATATTCTAAGTAAACCACTGCTTTTACCATGAGTTTTATATAGAACCGTTTGCATGCTTAAAGGGTTCTCTGCATGGTGAAATAGTTCTTCAGGAGAATGTGTTTATGGTTATATACAGCACCAAAAAGGGTGCTTCTATTATTACAGTGTCAAGCTTGTAGCAATAGCAGAACCCTTTTCGGTGCTAAATAGAACCATAAACACATTCTCCATCAATCTCAAGAACCATTTCACCATGCAGAGAACCCTTTAAGCATGCAAACGGTTCCTTGAGAACTCATTTTTCTATGTAGAACCATTGCCTTTACTAAAGAACCCTTGAAGAATAAACACGTCATCAGATATTGTTTGGAAATATTGGTCAAATACCCAATGCTCATTATCTTTTTCAAGCAATTATCTGCATATCGATATTATTCCTATATCACGATAGTGCATCCTTAAAAAATTCTGAAATGACATGGAACAAAAGCAAATAAAAACACCTTCTGATGATTCTAATTTCTAAATGCATATCTGCGCTAAGCTAACACTTTTTATTCTAGATTAAACACAAACATTTGAAGCTTGTAAAAGATATTTTCTGTTTTATGTAAAGCATGTAAAAGACGTTAATATTTGTTTGAGCTTTTATGTATCGACTTCAACAAAGAGTCTTGCTGCTGCCGCTGATGTTTTCCATTCCTAACAACCACCTGGAACCTGGATGCTATTCATAGTCGGTGATGTATCCAGGAGCGGAGTTCTTCAAATCTGGAGCTTGAATCCACTGTCTGGTCTTGGATTTTGTAATCACTGGAAGGTACGACACTACATGGCCAATCACGTGCATTAGCAGTTAACTAACCGTGATTACAAAATCCAGGAGCAGAAACTGGCCCTGGATTCGAGGTCCAGATTTGAAGACTTCTCGGACCGGATTCACGAAAATGTCTTAAGAAAGAAAATCTTCCGAAATGTGTTTTTCTTAACTTCATTCTTAAGAAAGAAGTGGTGATAAATTGTTAGTCTTCAAATAACTAATTAAAATTTTACTTAATTATTTTCTTAAGAAACATTCTATGAAGAAGTGGTTTTCTTGAACATTTTAAACATTAATCTTAAATGTTTTCTTTTTAGTGTTTGTCTTAAGAACCTTTGCGAGTTCTTTGAATTCGGCCTCTGGTCTTTTTTTAAATCAGTCCTGTTGTAAATCAAACTTATTCCCAATTATGTAGGTGCTAATCTAACACGTGAGGCCTTCAGTCCACCTCCTGAAGTCCTAACCAATGGGAGAGCTTGCTTGGCTGAATCTGCCTAGACACCACGGAGAAAACAATCCTGATTGGACAATTTTCCATTAGGTGTTTTTTTGACCCCTTAGCGTCCAAGTTAACAATGAGTATTGTGTTTAAATATGATGATTATTTTAAATAAAAATGAACTTAGAGTTACCGACATGTACATTTTTCATTTTTTAAATAATCATTTGTTCACTAGTGCAAATATTACCATCGGTAAAGTGAAAGGCAGCTGTGAGGATGGAATATATTTGTGGAAATGATTTGAATGAATGATTCGCTTGATGAAATGATTCAACGCACTTTTGAATCAACTAAATTCATCACTCTACTTATTAAAGAGAGAACTGGAGAAAAACACATGTTGTATTGATTGCATCTGACTCCCTCGAGAGAAAACAACCTGTATCCCTGAATTCCCTGCACTGCCTGTATGTTTTTTGTGTTTTTCCTGCTTTAATTCAACTGATTTGAGGTCTGGATTGTCTGCATTTGCACTGCAGAATGAAAGTATTTGTAGTGGGGAATGTATTCATTTCCAGCGAGAACAGTTTGTATTTGTAAGTTTGGAATGTTTGCATTTGCAGTGTGGAATAAAAGTATTTGTAGTGTGGAATGTACTCATTTGAGTGTGGAATGAAAGTGTTTGCACTGTGGAATGTTTTGCTGTGCAGTGAGGAATGTATTAATTTGAAATGTGGAATATTTGCATTTTCAGTGCAAAATGGAAGTATTTGCAGTGTGGAATGAAAGTATTTGCAGTGTGGAATGTACTCATTTGCAGTGTGGAATGAAAGTATTTGCAGTGTGGAATGTACTCATTTGGAGTATGGAATGAAAGTATTTGTAGTGTGGAATGTACTCATTTGCAGTGTGGAATGAAAGTATTTGCAGTGTGGAATGTACTCATTTGCAGTGTGGAATGAAAGTATTTGCAGTGTGGAATGTACTCATTTGCAGTGTGGAATGAAGTATTTGTAGTGTGGAATGTACTCATTTGCAGTGTGGAATGAAAGTATTTGCAGTGTGGAATGTACTCATTTGCAGTGTGGAATGAAAGTATTTGCAGTGTGGAATGTACTCATTTGGAGTATGGAATGAAAGTGTTTGCAGTGTGGAATGTACTCATTTGCAGTGTGGAATGAAAGTATTTGCAGTGTGGAATGTACTCATTTGCAGTGTGGAATGAAAGTATTTGCAGTGTGGAATGTACTCATTTGCAGTGTGGAATGAAAGTATTTGCAGTGTGGAATGTACTCATTTGCAGTGTGGAATGAAAGTATTTGCAGTGTGGTATGTACTCAGTGTGGAATGTTTGCGTCTGCACTGTGGAATGAAAGTATTTACAGTGTATTGCATTTGCAAAATTTCCTGGATTTTGTAATCCCGGTTCGTTGACTAAACTGCTGATGTAAGTGATCAGCCATCCGGTGTTGGACCTTCCAGTGATTACAAAATACAAGACCAGAAACTGGATTCAAGGTCCAGATTTAAACAGGGAGAAAAACACACTTTGTATTGATTGCATCTGACTCCTTTGAGAGAAAACAAACTGTATCCCAGAATTCCCTGCACTCCGTGTATGTCTTTTGTGTTTTTCCTGCTTTAACTCGACTGATTCGACTCATCAGGTAATTGTCAACCCCCTCATGAGCTGAGTCAGGTGTGCTAGAGGAGGCAAAATGCTAAAAAATCTGCAGCACTGCGACTGAGAGCCACTGGAGGAGATCTATTCTTCCTCCTCTCACACACTCTCACACACACACACACACACACACACACACACACACACACACACACACACTCAGACACACTCTCTCTCTCTCAGAAATCATCTCCGAAAGCTCTTATGTTCCCGTCCTTCTCTGTGTTACATATGAATGATCTTCTGATTTTATAGGCTGGAGCTGACAGGCATTGATCCACTTCACCAAACTCGAGTGCTTTTTGGATAAGCGGAAGGACGTTTAAACGTCCGGCCTGTGAATGTAATTTACACACTCACCCAGTCCAGAATCTCTGAATATGCTTTAAGAAAACAAATGTTTGAATAAAAAAGATAACAGGTTACAGTGTCTATTCTCAACCGTGTCCAAGAAACGCACTCTTCATTAATTATGAATACTATTAATAAATCCTCATTTTGTATCCAGACGTCTCCCGCATAAAACAACACAGAGATGTTTTGTATTTTCAGTGTAGAATGTTTTCAGATTGGAATATTTATAATGTGGAATGTTTGTGGTTTAAAATATTTGCAGTACGGAATGTTTGCATTTGTAGTGTACAGTGTTTGCTGTATGGAATTTTTGTGGGGTAGAATGTTTAAATTTGTTGAATGTTTGCAGTCTGAAACTTTTGCTTTGTGGAATGTCTGTATTTGCAGGGTGGAATCAAAGAATTTGGACTGAGGAATGTTTGCATTCGCAATGCGGAATATTTGCATTTGCAATGTGAAATGAAAGGATTTGCAGGTGTGGAATGAAAATATTTGCAGTATTTGGAATGTTTGCACTAGCAGTATTGAATGTATCCATTTGAAGTGTGGAACGTTTTCATTTGCAGTGGTGAATGTTTACATTTGCAGTGTGGAATGAAAGTGTTTGCAGTGTGGAACGTTTGCATTTGCAGTGCAGAATGTGAGAATTTGCAGGTGTGAAACATTTAAATTTGCATTGTGCTAAGTTTGTATTTGCAGGTTTGTAATGCTTGTATTTGCAGTGTGGAATGAAAGTATTTGCAGTGTGGAATATTTTCATTCACATTGTGGAATGAAAGTATTTACACTGTGGAATGTCTGCATTTGCAGTGTGGAATGTATTTATTTGCAGTTGTGGAATGTTTGCAATGTTTGCATTTGCAATGTGGAATGTTATTATTGCAGTGTGGAATGAAAGTATTTGCAGTGTGGAATGTTTGCACTTGCACTATTGAATGTTTGCACCTGCAGTGTGGAATGTATTCATTGGCAGAATGGAATGAAAGTACTTGCAGAGTGTAATGTTTGTATTTGCAGTTTGGAATGTTTGCATTTGCATGTATGGAAAATACTTTTGCAGGAGTGGAATGTTGGCGTTTACAGTGCGGAATGAAAGTATTTGCAGTTTTGTATTGATTTGGAGTGTGAAATGTTTTCATTTGGAGTGTGGAATGTTTGCATTTGCAGTGTGGAATGTGTTTGGTATATTTGCAGTGTGTCATATCAGCAGCACAGCAAACAGCTGGCCAATGAGAGAAAAAGACATCATTGTTCTCTTTCCTACTGAGCAGTGTGTCTCTGAATGTGTGTACATATTAGCAAGCATGTATATAGATGTGTGTATGTGTGTGTGTGTGTGTGTGTGTGTGTGTGTGTGTGTGTGTGTGCGGTAGCAGAATCATCATCAGTGTGAAGTGCGGTGCTCGTCTCTCCTCATCCACTCAGCAAACACACACAGCATCCTGTGGAGCTGCTGGCACCGACAGGCCACCGAGCTGGAGCACACCAGCGTGTGTGTGTGAGTGTGTGTATGTGTGTGTGTTTGTGGGTTGATTACACTGGCCTTACATCAGACACACACACACACACTCGTGCGGTCCCGTCCTCTCTGTCAGCTCCTGATTGTATTTCACTGCGTCTCGCTGACGTCGGCACATCAGCGCGATCACAGTGACACTGCGGGACAGCGTCCACTTCCATGCTCCCTAAAACCCTCTGACCTTTGACCCCTGCCCTTACACGCCCCACAAGCCACCCTGCCTGGTTCTTCACTGTCAGTCTCGGATCCCTGACCCCGCGGCTGATTGGATAAGACCCTCAGAGACCCTCACAGAAATGTATCATATCAGGAGAAAAGGAAAGAAAAGATTAAAAAAAAATATGAGTATAGACAAAAATAGAAAATAATACAAGAGTAAAAAAGTAAGAAAGAAGATAAAAGAATAGAAGAGTATAGAGAAGAATGGAAAATAATAGGACTAAAAAGAACAAAAGAAGAGAAGGAATGAAAGGAAGACTAAAGAGAGAGAAGGAAGATAAAGGAAACTAGAAAACTAGAGTGAAGAATAGAAAATAATTGAAGAGTAAAGAGAAGAAAAGAAGCAAAAAACAAAAGAAGAGTTAAAAATGAAACAGAATAGAATAGATATAAGAAATTTTAATTAGAAATAGAAATATTGAAATCTTGATGAAGAGAACGTTTTTCTAGTTACCACAATTTTTACAAGATTTCTGAGGTACGAGTGAGAAATAATTCATAAAAAATTGCAGCAAATAAATGATCTTTAATATCTAAAACATGCAATAATCCATGAATGAGTGATTACAATAACTCATTACAATAACAAGAACACACACACAATAACAATTTCACAGACATGAACAAAAAATAATTTTCTGATAAACACCTGAATACAGGACTCCACCTTTTCTCATGAACAGTGGATGTTTTTAAAGATCAATGGTAGATATATATTTAAATAGCCTATATTTATATTATTGCATTTGCATATATTTATTGAAATGTAAACTCTGTTTTATATATATATATATATATATATATATATATATATATATATATATATATATATATATATTATACTGAGATTTAATTTGATTTGTTATCTTTTTAAATCTTTCTATTATTGCTTTTCATGTATTGACCAGTAAAAGCTATCCAGCAGTTAAAGCTCACTAGCCTCAGTGTAACCCTGTAATTGCAGTATCAATTGAGATTTTGAGATAAAATTTAGATGTAAATGTTATTTTAGTATCAATTGAGGTTTTGAGATTAAATTTATATGTAAATGTAATTTCAATGTCAATTGAGATATTGAGATTAAATTTAGATATAAATGTAATTTCAGTATCATTTGAGATTTTGACGTTAAATTAAAAGGTAAATTTAATTTCAGTATTAATTAAGATTTTGAGATTAAATTTAGTATATATGTAATTACAGTAACAATTGAGATTTTGAGATTAAATTTAGATGTAAATGTAATTTCAGTATCAATTGAGATTTTGACATTAAATTAAAAGGTAAATTTAATTTTAGTATTAATTAAGATTTTGAGATTAAATTTAGGTATATATGTAATTACAGTAACAACTGAGATTTTGAGATTAAATTTAGATGTAAATTTAATTTCAGTATTAATTAAATATTGAGATTCAATTTGGATGTGAATTTAATTTCAGTATCAATTAAAATATTGAGATTAAAAATAGATGGAAATTTAATTTCAGTATCAATTAAGATATTGAGATTAAACTTAGAGGTAAATTTAATTTCAGTATCAATTGAGATTTTGAGATTAAATTTAAAGGTAAATTTAATTTCAGTATCAGTTGAGATATTGAGATTAAATTTAGATGTAAATTTAATTTTAGCATCATTTGAGATATTGAGATATTGAACCTCAACACCACTGAATGTGTTTGGGACTGCAGCAGGAAATGTTAAACCAACTTCTAAGACTGAACTTTGTGGATTTCGTTGAAATGCTCAAAGTAAAAGTTCAGTACTGCACGTTCATTTAGAAATGCTTTTTCTTTTCCAGTGAGAACTGTTTTTATTCTGACCATTCCTGACCGCAGCAGTAATGTCCAGTTTATACTATATATATAATATATGTATAGTAAAGACAGTACTTTTAATTTAGAACCATGAACACTCAAAGACCCATTTGAATGCTTGAACGGTTCTTTGCATGGTGAAATGGTTCTATGTAGCACCAAAAAGGGTTCTGCTATTGTCAAGAGCAGGACATTGCAGCAATAGCAGAACCTTTTTTGGTGCTATATAGAACCATATACAGCGCATTCTCTGTCAATCTGAAGAACGATTTCACCAGGCAGAGAACAATTTAAGCATGCAAATGGTTCTTTGAGTGTTCATGGTTCTATATAGAACTATTGTCTTTACTAAAGAACCCCTGAAGAACCATCTTTTTTAAGTGTGCATATTTATACTGTAAATATATCTGACTCCTCGCCAATAAAGCTGAAGGTTGAGGACTCAAAGATGAACTGCTGGTTAACAATGAAGCACAACATTCACACACACACACACACACACACACACACACACACACACACACACCCACACACACACACACACAGAATTTATCATCTATCATGTGTTCTAAGCGTGCTTATGAGGAACGTAGGCTCATCACTCTGTGTTAATGAGACACTGAAAGTCACCTTGTGAGAAAACACATCTGCACTAGCACTCAGAATTAATCACAACATTAATAACAGCTATTATTTTACCTGATGATAACTTCTGCAGTGTAGACTGAAATACTGAAATCATAAATACTGTACGTATATGTATATATGTGTGTAATATGCTTGTAATCACACCATACACCATTAGAATGAATGCAAACCAACATAAACGCAGTATATATGTATCATCAGTATGTTTTATATCAACAAACAAACCCAAATATTTCATTAATATCATTTTTGTGTTTTTTACTTTTCTACATCGTTTGAACACGACAGCTGTCATTTACAATGTATGAAAAATTCATGATAAATAGATCAACAGAATTGCTCCAATACTGCTTGGAATAAAACCTCCTTACATTAATTTACATAAAAAGAGTGTTTTTTCCCTCTCCTGTAAAGTTATGATTTTGAAGTTCCTCTTTACACAGTGAAGAGATATATATATATATATATATATATATATATATATATATATATATATATATATATCAGTATATATATCACTGCTGATGGAACGAAACCTCGTATCTCTCTTTTTTTCATTTTTCATTTTTTGACATAATGTGAAAACGCCTGTTGTCCTTCACATTGTGTGCAAATTTCATAATGAATGGACCAAAGGAAACGGCCCAAAATGAAATGGAAAAAAGTCTGGTTCCATTGACTTCCATTAAAATTAAAGTAGGTTTTTTCCTTCTCCTGTAAAGTTACCATTTTGGAAATACGAGGTTTTCTAAATAAACGTAAGTAAATATGATGTGGGACCTGATGTTTCTGATATTTCTGACTTTTCAGTCCTATATTGAGAAAGTTTGATTTGTGAGCATTCTATTGATTTCTATTAATGCTACTGAACAGTGACAACCTTAATTACTTATTCGTTTTTATTGTTTTAATGTTTTGTAGATTGAATATTACTGTACTACAGCTAAGGTCACCAGAATTACTAACCAAATACGAGCATGCTTACATAACATACAGTAACAAGGGTTCCTAATTTTGAGAAATGTAGTTGATCTAGTGTGAAGAACAAAGTTTGGTTCCAGGTTTGTCCTCCAGACAGATTCACACAGATTTACTCGACGTCTCATTGAATGTAATGAAGTATTGATCAGGTATCGGCTGATGACTGTATGTGTGTTAAAGCACTGCTTACTGTATTAATGTTATTCATATTTATTATAATGTTAGTGTTTTTTGGAATGAATAAAAACTACATATTTGTGTTATTTGCTAAATTCTAACTCTTAACAAACAATATTTTTTTGTTTAAACACATTATTTTGAGCGTGTTTATACTACGTACATATATATGTAGCACATATACACAGTCAATACCTTCGGCCTGCACTACAGCTGGGCTGAAGGGTCAAACCAGGAAAATGCATTAATAATAATCATTAATAATGAATAATTAAATGATTTAATGTGTCGGTTAACTTTTACAGACCTCATAAATACATCAAACACTGCTCTCTCAATTGCTATGTATGTATAATGGTAGAGAGAGCAGTGTTTGATATGAGTGAGAGAGAGAATCTCTCCATGTCCAGCAGCATGTTTCCCTTCATCCCTCTATCCCTCAATTTCTCTCTATCACTCCATTCACAGCGAGCCGTATCGGGACACACACTCATGTTAAGCGGGCCTGTCGCCACGGTTACTGCGCATTCGGTGAGAAGATGATGGGAGTCGACGCATTTGTAGATAAGAAAATGTCAAAACTCTCAAATTAAACTCTCTTTCTCTCTCTATCTCTCTCTCTCTCTTCTTTTCTCTTTCTCTTCTTCTTCTCTCCCTCTCTCTTCTCTCAGGCTCTTTTCCTCTCTCCTCTTCATTGTCACTCTCTTTTCTCCTCTTTGCGTGTGATAAACATGGTATCAGTTTCAGGGTTAGTGTTGAAGAGCAGAGAGAACCCTGACACAACACTGTCTCTACCTCTCTCTACCTCTCTCTCTCTCTCTCTCTCTCTCTCTCTCTCTCTCTCCACCTCTGTTATTCAAGCTGTTTCTTTCTCTCTGCCTTTTTAATTCTATCTGTTCTTCTCACTACCTCCTTTAGTTTGTCTGTCCTTTTCGCCCTCTCTCTCTCGCTCTCTTCCTCGCTCTCTCTCGCTCTCTCAACATCTTCTTTGATCTCTTTCCTACTTTTCCTCTTTTATTTCTCCTGTTTGACATTCCTTCTCTCTTGCTCTCTCTCTCATTTCCACTGCTCTGTCTCTCTCTCTCTCTCTCGTCTGCTCTAATTCTCTCTCTCTGTCATATCGACTCATTCAGCTCTATCGTTAGTGCTGCTGTTTTCCTGTCTATTCATTAAGTCAGTCTCTCTCTCTCTCTCTCTCTCTCTCTCTCTCTCTCTCTCTCTCTCTCTCTTTCTCTCTCTCTCTCTCTCTCCCCCTCTCTCTCTCATTCAGCTCCTTCTCTCAGTGCTGTTTATTTCTGTGTACATTCACAATGAGAGAAGCACCAGAACTCTCACACACCAACACATCAACACAACACACCAACACATCAACACAACACACCAACACAACACACTAACACACTAACACACCAACACACCAACACAACACACCAACACACCAACACATCAACACAACACACCAACACACCAACACAACACACCAACACATCAACACAACATACCAACACACCAACACACCAAAACAACACACCAACGCACCACACCAACACATCACACTAACACACTAACACACCAACACAACACACCAACACAACACACCAACACAACATACCAACACACCAACACATCAACACAACACACTAACACACCAACACACCAACACAACACACTAACACACCAACACATCAACACAACATACCAACACACCAACACACCAAAACAACACACCAACGCACCACACCAACACATCAACACTAACACACCAACACAACACAACATACAAACACACCAACACAACATACCAACACACCAACACATCAACACAACACACTAACACACCAACACATCAACACAACATACTAACACACCAACACATCAACACAACATACCAACACACCAACACACCAAAACAACACACCAACGCACCACACCAACACATCAACACTAACACACTAACACACCAACACAACACACCAACACAACACACCAACACAACATACCAACACACCAACACAACACACTAACACAACACACTAACACCAAAACAACACACCAACACAACACACCAACACACTAACACACTAACACAACACACCAACACACTAACACATCCACACCAACACACCAACACAACACACCAACACAACACACCAACACACCAACACACTAACACAACACACCAACACACTAACACACCAACACACCAAAACAACACACCAACACACTAACAAATCCACACCAACACAACACACTAACACACCAACACAACACACTAACACACCAACACAACACACTAACACACCAACACAACACACTAACAAATCAACACACCAACACACTAACACACCAACACAACACACCAACACAACACACTAACACACCAACACAACACACTAACACACCAACACAACACACCAACACACCAACACAAGACACTAACACATCAACACATCAACACACCAACACAACAACCCAACACACTAACACACTAACACATCAGCACAACACACTAACACATCCACACCAACACAGCAACACAACACACCAACACAACACACCAACACACCAACACACTAACACAACACACCAACACACTAACACACCAACACACCAAAACAACACACCAACACACTAACAAATCCACACCAACACAACACACTAACACACCAACACAACACACTAACACACCAACACAACACACTAACAAATCAACACACCAACACACTAACACACCAACACAACACACTAACAAATCAACACACCAACACAACACACTAACACACCAACACAACACACCAACACAACACACTAACACATCCACACAACACACCAACACACCAACACAAGACACTAACACATCAACACATCAACACACCAACACAACAACCCAACACACTAACACACTAACACATCAACACAACACACCAACACAACACACTAACACATCAACACAACACACCAAAACACAAACACAACACACCAACACACTAACACACCAACACAACACACTAACACATCAACACACCAACACAACACACTAACACACTAACACATCCACACCAACACAACACACCAACACACTAACACATCCACACCAACACACTAACACATCAACACAACACACTAACAGATCAACACACCAACACAACACACTAACACATCCACACCAACACAACACACCAACACACTAACACACCAACACAACACACTAACGCACCAACACACCAACAGACCAACACAACACACTAACACATCCACACACTACCACACCAACACAACACACTAACACACCAACACAACACACTAACACATCCACACACTAACACACCAACACAACACACCAACACACCAACACAACACACTAACACATAAACACACCAACACAACACACTAACACACTAACACATCCACACCAACGCACCAACACAACACACTAACACACCAACACAACACACTAACACATCAACACACCAACACACCAACACAACACACTAACACACCAACACACCAACATACAAACACACTAACACACCAACACAACACACCAGCACACCAACACAACACACTAACAAACCAACACACCAACACACCAACACAACACACCAACACATCAACACAACACACTAATACACTAACACACTAACACACCAAAACAACACACCAACACAACACACTAACAAATCAACACACCAACACACTAACACACCAACACACTAACACTAACAAATCAACAAACCAACACACCAACACACTAACACAACACACCAACACAACACACTAACAAATCAACACACAAACACACTAACAGAACACACCAACACACTAACACACCAACACAACACACTAACACACTAACACACTAACACAACACACTAACAAACCAACACACCAACACAACACACCAACACACTAACACACCAACACATCAACACAACACACCAACACACCAACACACCAACACAACACACTAACACATCAACACACCAACACAACACACTAACACATCAACACAACACACCAACACACCAACACAACACACCAACACATCATGTGTGTGTGTCTGTGAGTGTGTGTGTGTGTCTGTGTGTATCAGTGTCTCCAGTAATAAACACTTGCTAATGAACAGACAGCATTTCAAACCATATGGAGCTTCATATTAATGACGAAAGATTTCAATATAAAACCATGATTGATATTCATTACACACACTCACACACAGACACACACACAGACACTCACACAGACACTCACACAGACACACACTCACACACAGACACACACACACACACACAGACACACACTCACACACAGACACACACACACAGACACACTCACACAGACACACACACACACAGACACACACACACACACACACACACACTCACACAGACACACACTCACACACAGACACACACACAGACACACACTCACACACAGACACTCACACAGACACACACACACACAGACACACACTCACACACAGACACACACACACAGACACTCACACAGACACACACACACACAGACACACACTCACACACAGACACTCACACAGACACACACACACACAGACACACACTCACACACAGACACACACACACAGACACACTCACACAGACACACACTCACACACAGACACACACACAGACACAGACACACACACACACACACAGACACACACTCACACACAGACACACACACACAGACACACTCACACAGACACACACTCACACACAGACACACACACAGACACACTCACACAGACACACACTCACACACAGACACACACACACACACACACTCACACACAGACACAGACACACACACACAGACACACACACACACAGACACACACTCACACACAGACACACACTCACACACAGACACACACACAGACACACACTCACACACAGACACACTCACACAGACACACACAGACACACACACAGACACACTCACACACAGACACAC
>NW_023494786.1:935362-947862 GCF_904425465.1 Colossoma macropomum
TTTTGGGCAGTTCAGTAGGAAGTGCACCTCTGTCTCTACCTCACCTGTCCTGCAGTGACCACATATTCTCTCCTCTCTCGCTAGCCAGGACTTTTTAAACCTGCCTCTCTCGATGGCCAGGCTGTGGTCACTGAGTCTGTGTTTGGTGAGGATCCGTCTCTGCTTCATATCTTGGACAGTAACAAGATATTCAGCCAATCTATATTCCTGTTTTAGGGCCAGAAAGCAGTTCAGTCTGTTTTGTGAGTGAATTTGATGTTTCCAATGTTCCAGGTAGGTATTTTTGCGTTGTTTAATAATTTGGTTTATAATATTTATAATATAAATATTAATAATATTTATTTATAATTTTATAATACTCTCTCTTACTCTCTCTTACCCTCTCTTACTCCCTCTTACCCTCTCTTACACTCTACAATACGCTAGACTACACTACTCTACAATACTCTGCTCTAGCCTTTACTACTCTACAACATTCTACACTAGACTACACTACTCTATACTAAACTATACTCTGTAATACTTTACACTAGATTACACTACTTTACAGTTCTCTACACTGGACTAGACTACTCTACAATACTCTATGCTAGACTACACTACTCTACACTAGACTTTACAACTCTGCAATACTCTACATTAGACAACACTACACTGCTATACTCTACACTAGACTACACTACTCTACAATACTCAACAATGGACTATGCCACTCTACAATATTCTATGCTGGACTACTCTATGATATTGTACACTAGACTACACTATCCTACAATACTCTACACTAGACTATACTACTCTACACTAGACTATACTACTCTACAATACTCTACACTAGACTATACTACTCTACAATACTCTACACTAGACTATGATACAATACACTATTCCACACCACTCTACACTAGACTATACTATTCGGCAATACTCTAAACTAGACTACACTACTATAAAATACTCTATACTGCACTATACTACACTACTTTGCAACACTATACACTAGACTATACTATGCTACAGTACTCTCCAGTACTCTGCACCACTATTACTAAATACTACACTATTATGCACTCTGCTTTGTTACTATAAAATAATCTATACCTATACCACTGCTCTACACCAGACTACACTACAATACTCTACACCATACTATACCACTCTACAATAGTCTACACTAGACTACACTACAATACATTAGACATACTACTCTGCAATTCTCTGTTAGATTACACTACTGTACAATACTCTATGCTAGACTACACTACTCAACAATACTCTACTCCAGACTTTACTACTCTACAACATTTTATGCTAGACTATGCTACTCTATACTGTAGTATACTAGACTATACTACTCTGCAATATGCTAGAGTACACTACTTTGCAATACTCTACATTAGACTACACTACTCTGCAGTTCTCAAGACTACAGTACTCTACGCTAGACTATACTACTCTACAATACTTTACGATATACTACACTGCAACACTGTACTAGACTATACTACTCTGCAATACTCTGCACTAAACAACACTACTCTGCAATACTCTACACCAGTCAACATTACTCTTCACTACACTATGCTACCGTACTTTCCAATGCTCTACACTACACCATGCTACAGCCCACTCCCATACAGTACAGTATGCTACACTCTATAATATTCGACACCTATGATCTGCTACTCCACAGTACTCTGCACTGTTCTACAATACACCATTCTACACCCCTCTACACTACTCTAAAATACTCCATAACCTTCTACACTTTTCTAAATAATCTATACTACACTACTCTAAAATACTCAGTACTGTGCCACACTAAAATACTCCACACTCTGCTACACTTCTCTAAATCACTTCACATCCTTTTAGGCCCAATCCCATTTCTTCTTTTTACCCCTACCCCTTGTTTTTGAACTGAGTTACAAGGAGTAGTGGTTGAAATCTTGCCCTACGAAATGGGACAACCATAACATCACTTCATCAACAGGCTACTTGGGTGCTCTGTAGACGACCCGGCCCATCTTCAGTGATAGCAGAGAAGGGAAAAGTTCAGCAACCTCGCTGCTGGGCTTTAGTTACATTTAGGGCATCATATGCTTTCAAAGAGGGGGTTTAAGACTACTATTTATTATCGCCCACCGCGAATTCTTTGGTGATACGAAGCTGAAGTCAGATATTCACCAGCTTCTTGTTTGAATTTTCCCATTCCACCTTAAACGGTGCAGCATTTACTTTCTGGTGCTTCAGGCGTCAACACTGCTAGACTATTTAAGGTGGAACGGGAAAGTTAGCTAGATAGCTACCGAAACACTAGCATGCTATTAGCAATTTTTACGCTTGTTATTAAGAAAACGACCACAATACATTGAAACAACATTAAATAAAGATAATACGATAGTTATTGTTTTATTATTATTTATTTATTATTTATTATTATTTATTTATTATTATTATTATTTTTGAATGGATAAAAGTCTCACATTTGTGGGTTTCTTTACTCACTCGCGCAGCCATCTTGCCAGTTTTTCTTTTTTTCTCATAACACTCCCTTTGGACTGTGCCTCTGAAAAATCTCAGTTTGGAGGGGCATGTAGCCCTAACACTGCCGTACCCCTCCATCTCAACAAAAACTGGGACACCCTACCCTAGACGTGAACGCGCAAAACAGAGGGCTAAGGGCTAAGTGGTAGGGGCAAGGGGTGAAATGGGATTGGGCCTTAGACTACTCTAAATACTCTGTACTATACTGCACTACTCTAAAATACTCTATAATACAGTAATCTAAAATACTCTACACCTAGACTACTCTAAAATACTCTATACTACACCATACTACTCTAGAATACTCCATGCTGCGCTACTTTAAAATACTTTACTCCTACAGTACTCTTCATTACTCTACTCTATCTGCACTATGCTACACTACCCTAAATTACTCTACACTATATCTACACTACACTACAATATTCTACACTACGTCAGTACTATGCTACACTACTCTACACTACTATACACCTACACTACTCTATAATACTTGACACTAAGCTGCACTACTCTACACACTACTCTGCTAAACTGCACGACAATATTCTACATCTATAATTTATTATTCTATAGTTTTCCAATTTACAATGCTTAACACTGTGCAACATTATGTTGCACTTAATAACATCCTCCTCTGCCATGTAATACTTGATACTACGCTACGTTGCTCCACAATATTCTATACCTATAATATACCTATGCTACAATATTCTATAACACACTATTCTACACTACAGTAGTCCACAGTATGCGGCATGACTCCATACTATAATACTCTACACACATGCTACACTATGCTACACTACTCGAAACTCCATAATACTCTAAGCTGTCCCATACACTATACATTGTACACTGTATTGATATACACTTCACTATGCATTTTCTACTATATTCCACTGTACTTACACTATATTCTAAACTGTACTCCACGCTCACTCAACTCTCTTCTCTCGTCTACTACCCAACTCTACCGCTTTACTGTACTCTACTCTGTTTTAGTCTACTCATTTATTCTACTATGGGGGGGGTACCACACTCGGGGATACTGGGGATACCACAGCAACCAGCTGGCAACATTTTTGCGACCACCTAACAATAGTAACCACATGGCAACCTTGGTTCCACATTCATTGGTTCCAACGGGGAACGAGAGAGAGAGAGAGAGAGAGAGAGAGAGAGAGAGAGAGAGCGCTATCGTCTGGAAACTGCTTAAGCTGCACAGTCACTTCAGGAGCTGCACTGCTGTAGTTTACTGTGAACTGGCTCAGTGAGCTACTGTAACAGTTAATTGACTGTAATTTTACAGAGAATGTTTACAGTGCAGGCTGAGCTCTGCTCTCTGCCCCTCAGCTCAGCTCCGTTCAGCCCTGCACTCTCTTCAGCTCCGCTCCACACACTTCTCACTCTCACCTTCATAATTAAACGTGTCACTCGAGCGCGCGCTCCCTCCTGCGGTGCGAGGGGAAACCCGAACGCCACTCAGCAAGAGGACAATAATTCATTGGTTCCAACGGGAAACGAGAGAGAGGGAGAGAGAGAGAGAGAGAGATTTGTTTGTTGTGGTTTATGGAGTCATGCAAATAGACAACACACCCGCCCGCGCAACGCGCGCACACACACATTGGCACGCGCTCTCGTTATCTCTGCCATTCAGCGCGTGACAGCTCTTTCACACAGCAGCAGCGCGCGCGAAGTCAAATCTCCCCGTTTCAGAGGACGCGCGGCAGATCCCGGGTCGCGCGCACCGCGTGGGAATCATAAAACCGGGCGCGCGTGCCTGTGGAGAGCGGGAGCGCGCGGGGGCTGATTGTTGCAACGCCTTGTTACTGGAGCGGGTTACGTAAGAGCGTGTCTGGTTACTGTGGTAGCACGAGGACTCTCTCTCTATCTTTCTCTCTCACTCTGTCTCTCTCTCTCTCTCTCTCTCTCTCTCTCTCTCCACCTCTCCTTCTCTCTCTACCTCTCTCTCTACCCCCCCTCTCTATCTTTCTCTACCCCTCTCTCTCTCTCTCTGTCTCTCTCTCCACCTCTCCTTCTCTCTCTACCTCTCTCTCTCTACCCCCCCCTCTCTCTCTGTCTCTCTCTCTCTACACCTCTCTCTCTCTGTCTTTCTCTCTCTCCACCTCTCCTTCTCTCTCTACCTCACTCTTTCTCCCCCCTCCTCTCTCTCTCTGTCTGTTTTTCTGTTCTTCTCTCTTTCTCAACCTTCTATTTTCTCTCTCTCTGTTTCTGTATTCTCTCTCTCCCTATCTCTCTCTCTCTCTCTGCCCCCTTTGATGTCGGACTAGAAGAAACCTCCAGAGACAGTACAGGGAGTGTGAGAGAGAGTGAGAGAGAGAAAGAGAGGGAGAGACCGTGAGACAAAGAGAGAGAGATGGAGAGAGAAAAAGAGAGAATTGAAGAGAGAGAGCATAAAAAAAAAGAAAGAGTGAGAAAGAGCGTCAGAGAGAGAGAGGCACAGAGAGAGAGACAGAAAGAGAGAGACAGCAGTAAATATTGTCTCATGTCTCTGCAGGGGATGAAATGTTTGATGCTCCTCCCTCTCTCTCTCTCTGTCTCTCTCTCTCGCTTCTCTCTCTCTCTCTCTCTTTCTCTCCCTCCCTCTCTCTCTCTCTCTCTCTCTCTCTCTCTCTGTCTCTCTCTCTCAGAGCAGAAGGCGACACTCTGCTGCACACTCACCCTCGCCGTCCTGCAGCGGAGTGACCGGTGCTTAGGGCTTTAGGGGACACCGCACTGCTTAATTTCATCGTGGTGGGCAGTGTGCGGTCACTCAGAGCGTCCACTGTCACCTGCAGATGAATAGCGGGATGAGGATAAGGAGCTGAAGGGGCCTCTGGCTCTGCTGGCCTCTTCATTCTGAAATACACGCTGCTCTGATTTCACATGTGTGTCCACATCAATAACACATGTTAGGGCAGCACAGCTGCTGAGTTCATATGTTTTATTAATGTGTAACTGATGTACAGAATCATGTAAATTCAGCGTTACACATTGTTTCTCTTTCAAAATTCACTTCAGTTTTAATGGGCTTTACTTTAATGTTGTACACGCCAAACCACCAAAGCAGTTACATGATGACCGACAGACAATGCAAAGATACACAGTAATAACAAACTTTAAGTTGGCTCAAAAAAAAACATTGATAAGATAAGCTTTGTAAACAGATGTAGCCTGATGGCTGTAGAGTGTGTTAAAGCTGTAGTACCCACTGCTACCTTAAATACACTGGTATCTTAAATTCCCTGCTACCTTAAATGTAGTGGTACCTTAAATGCACTGCTACCTTAAATGGGGGGATCAATATATCATAGTATTGTGATATTCTGCGTGGCAATATTGTATTGATACACAGCGCCGAATATCAATATTTTATTTTATAAATTTGAAGTTTTTATGATAGTGTCAGTCTGTCTGCTTGACAATCCAATTTTGCTGCAAAAAATGATTGAAGTGAGATCCAGAGATCATGGTTCAAGCTGTCAAAGTCTGTTTGGTTGGCTGTAGCTGAATGTCCTCTAAAGCCAGACAGTGTGATTTTAGGAATCCTGTCCTTGGGTGACTCACACTGTACGTTTGAATAGACCATCGTGTTCAGACAAAGCTACGATTTATATACTCACACTGTACGAAAACACTTTGTCTGACTGACATGCTACGTGAAACACAGCCTCTGCAGACAGAGAGTATTATCAATAAAGCTGATTCATTCAAAACAACACACTGTGTACTGAGTACTGAGCAAACATGCTGAGAAACTGAGCTGCAACAGGTCAGCTAACCACACTGTACACTGAAATATCCATAGTAGGACATTACGGTCTATTCACAGCCTATTTTACAAAAATGTTTTAAAAAAAATCACTGTATTAACTTTCATGCTTAACAGTTATACTCAGTGAAACAGAATAAAGTTGGTGTATACACTGTAAAAGTGGCTCATCAGATCAACCTAAAAAAGTTACTTCATGTAGTAACAAGCGATTCACTGCTCTCTGAAGAAAACCTTGTATCTCCATTTTTGCCGTTTTTCAGGTTTTGACATCATTTGAAAATGCCTGTTGCCCTTTATGTTGTGTGTAAATTTCATGATTAATGGACCAAAATGACTTGGAAAAATGCCTGGTTCCATTGACTTACATTAAAAGTAAAGTATGTTTTTTTTTTTTTTGGAGTTACGAGGTTTTTGTCCAACAACAGCAAATTAAGATCACAAAAATTACTTTGATTGAAAGAACTGTTCATTTAAAGTATTTATTCAGGTTAAATACATATATATTGTTAGCCTATGTGTCTCCATCCAGGGAAGCAGTTGTGTTTGTGAATGTTTAAAATGGGCTACCAATATCAGTATCGACACATCCCTAGTACTGTATACAGCAAATGTACAATTTCCCTGGATAATATAAAAAAAACATCTACAACATGGTTGAATGCCTCTAGGTCAAAAGCAAATTAAATTCAGTAAATATAATTTCATTACATTATCTCCCGCTGCCTGTAGCACGACCATTACTATACAGAGTAAACAGTAATGGCCCTAATGCAAAGCCCTGAGGAACTCTGCTAACAATACACACAGAGCTGAGCTTGCACACCACAAACAGTAGTGTAATTCATTTTTACCTTACACTGGAAAAAATGGCGCTTTGAATTGACATGATTAATAACTGCCAAAACAAGTAAAGCAATTGTGCTGATGCAACATAGTTCCTTTGTGTGCAACCCCTGGACACAATATAACCATGAACCATTTTTTTCAGTGTACCTATTAAATTATGCAGAAATGTTGGAGTTCTGCTTTAAGATGTTTTATTGAACATTTGAAGTTGGGAAATTGGAAACACCAAAAAGTTATGAAATGATAAATAGTACATTATAACTTTATTTATAGCCATTTCTCAAGTTGATAAGATCTGATCAGTTTAGGATGTTAAGTTTAGAACTATAAATAATTATTTTTGAATAGTTTGAAAGTATTCACATAATATTTCAAGGTCGACTACAAGTGCCTAAAAAACTACAGTTGCAATATTGGTATTTATTGAATAACAGCCAGTCCAGGTCAGAGCAAAATATTCATTAAAATGAAATGAAAACATAGGCAAACATAGTAAAAGACATGCGTTTAAAAAAAAAAAATACACATTGGAAAAAAATAACTTTAAATATGAAATGTGCCATAACTTCCACACAGGCCCCATTTCATGTTTCATTTTGTCCTCCTTAAATAAACAATAATTGTGCATTAAAATGTCAAACTATGTTCTCTGCAGAGCCATCTTTCTCAACGTATGGTCTGTGGACCACCAGTGGGCCGCGAAGCACCCTGTAAAGGTCTGCAGGCCTGAACTCTGGGAAGGCAGTAGTTTGTAGTGGGCCAGTAACATCACTTTAACAATATAAAAGCATAAGGGCAAAAAAATGTAACTTCATAATTAATAATCGTTTTTAAATTATAACCGATACACGTACAAATCAAAACACTGCACATCATCAGTTTGAGACCACGCAGCTGCTTGCGACGCAGACTGTGGATGGAGAAGTTTCTCAGAGTGTTTTCACACCTGACTTGTTTGGTGTGGATCTAGCGGACTTTTTCTTTGGTTTGCTCCATTTTGACATCTAGGACTCCACCCGTATTAGGGTCTGCAACAGAAAGCCAAACTCTGGTCTGCTTCCAAACAAACCCTGGCTGGTGGGCACACAGTCTATGACGAAACGAGGGAATTCATCAACAGAGCTTGCGTTCCTCTTCTAGCAGCAGGTCGGCGCATAACCTGCCTGTTCTAACATCTCTCGTTTCTGCACTACGACCTGCTGTAAAATAAAATAAAAGTGAAGCGACGCCTTTGATTTTGGATTGGAACGTATATTTGGCCAAGCATCAGTGATGTGAGAGGTCAAACTCAAACTGATACTCTAATGACAAAGAAGCAGATATAAAGTAAGGTGTATTATCATTGTTGTCACCACGCTAATCCAAAAGCCCGGTGAGTGGACTATGGTTTGGCTATTTCAAATTCCTCACAAATACCTTCAAAACTAAAGAGAAATCTTGAGACCCAAGCCAGTGGAGTATTTTCAGCCGCAAGTCACAGTCCACATCCACCTCGTACGTTTATATTCTTTTTGCTCTTTTCCTCTTTATTAACATCTCTGCAAATATATTTTTTAACATACCCGCAAATTTTAAGACTTGTGATCGAGCCAAAATGGACGATCTGATCTACTTCAGCCCGTGATTCTCAGGTTTTCAGTTTCAGCACTTAAGAAAAGAAAAAGAAAATATGATCATAATTATTATTATTTATTATAATTTTAAAATCGTATTTTAAAAGCTGATTTTAGGTTTCCTGTGGGCCGCTACTCTTTGTATATATAAACAGATGGCCCTTGGGGTAGAAGAGGTTGAGATCCCCTGCTGTAGATGATGTGTCGCTTTGAAAATTTGAACATGGAATTTGATCGGGGTGCCCAAACTTTTGCACACGACTGTGTCTGCCACACCCACATGCGGCAAATGACGCCTTATTTTTCCCTCTTCTGCTATGGCCTCGAAAGTAGATCCTGATATCTCTGGGAAGTGCAGTTCCGAGACTGTAGACTCGATGACGAGGTGCGTTCAAGCTGTTCTTGCAGCTCAACACATTATTAAGACACTTGTAGTTGTTTTTTCCATGTACTGTGCACTTTTACATCTGCCTGTAAACGTGTAATGAAGTCTTTTACTACACGAGACTGTTTGTGTTGGTTATGTAAAGCGAGTGGCTGGCGGCGCATAAACTGTCCTGGACTGAAATCAAGAGGGATAAACTGGACAAATAATGGAAAAATCTCCATTGAAATCCCCCCCTGCCTGCATCCGAGGGGACCAATCAAGACAAGCTGCCGTGTGTTTGTTCTTCTACGAGATACCAGCCAGGTCGCAAACCTCAAGTTTTGCTCCGGGGATTGTTTATTTATTTATTTATTTATTTATTCTGCTTAAAGGACTCTTTTGGTGTTTGGGTTTGTTCTCGTTGTTCCTCCTGGCTCCAGTCTGAAGCTTTCGCTTTGTTGTAAGTTTCAAGTTTTGGCTTCTTTGAGCGCACACCAGTCATACGGGACTGAGAGCAACACAGCGGCTGATTCTTACGGCTGAAGATTGAACCCGCGTAATTTATTGCTTTTTTGAGTCATTTTCTCTTGTTTATTCTAAAGCTTTGCATTGCTGGAACGAAAACAAAGCTTCGCTTGGACGGGTAATCCCATCCAGGGTTCAGTTCATGGTATACCTGTCACGCAATACAGTCAAGCAAAATAAAAAAAAAAAACATCACTATGATCCGAAATAATCCAATTTTGAATGTTATATAAGACACAGAGATCTGTGCGGTGAGGTAGTGCCCCAAATGAGCGACAGAATACCTTTTATGTTTTCATTCCGCTTAAGAGACACTAGATCATGTAGAAAACTTCAGCCTCCTTCACTATTACTGTTCACTAGTGCTGGGCTAATAAGATTAAGGAAGCTCGCATTGAGTTCTGGGCGACTACATGACTTTCAGATGCCAAACGTATGCGGACACCTCTGCTAATTATTTTAGCCACACTCATCGCTAACAGGTGTATAAAATCAAACTAGGCAATCTCCATGCGAACACTGGAAGTGGAGTGAGCCATACTGAAGAGCTCAGAGGCTTTAAACATGGCACTGTCATAGGATGTCACCTCTGCCACAAGCCAGTTTGGGAAACTTCTGCCCTGCTAGATCTGCCCCAGACAACTGTAAGTGCTATTACTGTGAAATGGAAGCATCTAGGAGCAACAACAGCTCAGCCACGAAGCGGTAGACCACGTAAACTCACAGGATGGGGCTGCTGAGTGGCTGCTACTATGTGCAATGCCAAGTGTCGGCTGGAGGGGTGTAAAGCACGTTGGACTCTGGAGCAGTGGAAACGTGTTCTCTGGAGTGATGAGTCAGCTTCTCTATCTGTCAGTCTGATGATGAATCTGGGTTTGGTGGATGCCAGGAGAACGTTACCTACCGGAATGCATAGTGCCGACAGTAAAGTTTGGTGGAGGAGGGATGATGAGCTGGGCTGTTTTTCAGGCCCTTTAGTTTCCAGTGAAGGGTGATGTTGATGCTGCAGCACAAAGACATTTTACACAGTTATCTGCTTCCAGCTTTGTGTCAGCAGTTTGGGGAAGAGCCTCTCCTGTTCCAGCATGACTGAGATCCTGCGCACAAAGAAGCTCCATAAAGACATGGTTTGACCAGTTTGGTGTGGAGGAACTCCAGTGGCCTGCACAGAGCCCTGACCTCAACCCCACTGAACACCTTTGGGATGAACTAGAACGGAGATTGTGAGCCAGACCCTCTCGTCCAACATCAGTGGCTGACCTCACAAATGCTCTTTTGACCAAATGGACACAAATTCCCACAGACTGTCACCAAAATCTTGTAGGAAGCTCCCCAGAAGAGTGGAAGCTGTTATAGCCGCAAAGGGGGTCAACTACATATTAATGCCTATGGATTTAGAATGGGACGTCCAACAAGTTCATATAGATGTGATGGTCAGATGTCCACATACCTTTGGCCAAATAATGCAGATACAGAGACATGGAGTTTGGGAGAAAAGAAACACTGGTGTTTGATGGGGTTGAGGTCAGAGCTCTGTGAGGGCCAGTCAGGTTCTTCCACACCAAACTCACCCAGTCAGGCCTTTATGGAGCTGCTTTGTGCACTGGGGCTCAGTCATGCTGGAACAGGAACGGTTCTTCACCAAACTGTTCCCACAAAGTAATGAAGAATTTAATTATTCATATTTTCCGCCAAAGTGACAAAAAAGCCCCAGCATGGCGTTTTACATTACGTCTTATTGTGTGAGCTTATTGGCTGGTTGCAAAGCAGAAATCGATCACTGTCTGACTCATGTAGACACAGAGTTTCATCATTATCTGACTACTCAAGTGCAGGTAAACATACTGAACCAGTTACTGACAAAATATGATGTTGTACAGTTATCAGATTATTAAGTGCATGTAAACACACACGTTGTTGTGTAGACCTGGAGAATGTCATGTTTTGTTGTTTAAAATCGTTAAATTCTAATGCACAAACATCAACAGGTACTGCATTATCACCCTCCTTCCCATAACACCATTAGCATACAGAGTAAATGGTAATGGCCCTAATACAAAGACCTGAGGAACTCCGCTAACAATACACAAAGAACTGAGCTTGCACACCACAAACAGTGTTAAATTGGCCCCTATCAGCAAGATAGACATGGAAGTGGCTGGAGGGTGTTTGATCTAATCCAGGAACGCAGCGCCTGTTCAATAATAATAAGCGGTCAACCGTAGCGAGGGCCATAGAAAAATCAATAAAGAGGAGAATACGAAGCAGACCGTTATCAAGAGAACATTATTCTGACACCCTGGCTGGCTCTTTCACCGGGCAGGCTTCCAAACCTCCACATGACAGAGTTTCGGAAAAAAATGTTAAATTGAAAACACACACCCACACATACCACACACACATGCACATAGTCGTGTGCAAAAGTTTGGGCACCCCTGGTCAAACTCCATGTATGGTTGACACATCCTTTACAGAGGACACACTTCCGCACATTTACTGTTTATTTACACATTTCCTATTTCATGTTCGTTTTTTTCCAATATATTAAACTCAGTAAAAATAAATAAATAAATAAACATATAAATGAATCAATAAATATGCATAACAGCACATTTTAATGCACAATTACTATTTATTTGCTGAATTTAACATATTGGGGCAAAAAGAAATGGCATGTGGCTTGTGAGAAAGTTATGGCACTTTCCATTTAATATAATTTTAACTTTCCAGTATGTTTAAACTCAAAAGCAAATAAACAGACAAAATTTGAAGTAAAATTTGCATATTTAAGTATTAAATAAAGAACTAAATGCTCGAGGCAAAG
>NW_023494786.1:952862-1022862 GCF_904425465.1 Colossoma macropomum
GTCAGGAACACAGCCTCTGATTAGTTGACAAGTCAGGATTGCTGCCTCTGATTAGTCAACAAGTCAGGAAGATGGCCTCTGATTGGGCGACAAAGTCAGGAACACAGCCTCTTATAAGTCGACAAGTCAGGAACACTACCTTTGATTGGGCGACAAAGTCAGGAATACAGCCTCTTATAAGTCGACAAGTCAGGAACACTACCTTTGATTGGCCGACAAGTCAGGAACACAGCCTCTGATTGGTTGACAAGTCAGCAAAACTGCCTTTTGATTGGGTGACAAAGTCAGGAACACAGCCTCTGCATGGTCGACAAGTCACGAACACAGCCTCTTTGTCAGCAAGTCAGGAACAGGGCCTCTGATTGGTCAACAAGTCAGGAAAACAGCCTCTGATTGGGCGACAAAGTCAGAAACACAGCCTCTGATTGGTCCACATGTCAGAAACACAGCCTCTGTTTGGTCGACAAGTCAGAAAAACAGCCTCTGATTGGTCGACAAGTCAGGAACACAGCATCTGATTGGCTAACAATGTCAGGAACATAGCCTGTGATTTGTCGGCAAGTCAGGAACAGGGCGTCTGATTGGTCAACAAGTCAGGAACACAGCCTCTGATTGGTCAACAGACTTAACCTAAGGCATTAGTGGATGGCTAACAGCCATGCTAACAACAACAGAAACTTGGAGGGACAGATAAATAATCATCAAAGACATTCAGTGTAAATTTATTTTACAAGGTCTGCAAAAAGACGTTGCAGTTCAAGGCTGATCAAACGATAGACTACAGCTGTGGTGGATCAGAAAGCTGAAGGCGGCTTCCTATCTGTCTCCTTCCCGTTCCACTTTAAGTGTCAACTGCTGCACTATTTAAGGTGAAATGAGACATTTTGAACACAAACCTGGTGAAAGGGAAGCTGACTTCAGCTTTATTGGTGGACCTGACTTCAGTGGAAGCTGACTTCAGGTTGTTTTGGTGAAGCTGATGGTTTTACTGACTACCACACACTGGTGGAGAAGCATAATGTGACAGATTGGACGGAGCGCAGCGTATTAACATTAGCACATAACAGCTCAAGTTTAAATTCATCTCAAGTTCATTGCAAATTTCAAACATTGACCAACTAGAGAACGCGGACTGGCATTGGCGTCTTCACAGATGGAACCAAGAATTTCCATTTCTGGCTGCTAAAACCTTTTAAAGGATTCGCAAGCTTTAGTCTTACACTCAACAAGGGTTGGATCAGGTCAAAATGTGCTTCTAATTCTCAGGCCAAAGCTTATTCAGTGCACAATATCGACCTTCCACCTCATCTTCCTCCAAAATCACAATGATGCTGAAGGAACTAATGAGCCTTCAGACCTGGAGAGACATAAGGTCTGATTATAAACATTTCCTGAGGTGTTTTAGCAGCTTCTATCGATCATCTCTTCTTCTAAAATATATACCAACTCACATCTGAAAACATTTCAGGATGTTAGTTCAAGTACACTCTTAAAAAAAGATGGTTCTTCAAGGGTTCTTTAGTAAAGACTGGTTCTATATAGAACTATGAATTTGCATGCTTAAATGGTTCTTTGCATGGTGAAATGGTTCTTCAGACTGATGGAGAATGTGTTGTACATGGTTCATCATAGCATCAAAAAGCATTCTGCAATAGTTACATGCTTGAGATCATAACAATAGCAGAACCCTTTTGGCGCTATATAGCTAGATATATTAAAAATGAACAATTGTTATATAATAATTGATTATCTGATTATTATACATGATTTGAAACATTTATGCAGTACACTCTTTAAAAAGGTGGTTATTCAAGGGTTCTTTAGTGAAGGGAAAGGTTCTATTTAGAACTATGAACACTCAAAGAACCATTTGCATGCTTTGCATCATTAATTAGTTGTTTGTATTGATGGAGAACGTATTGTATATGGTTCTGTATAGAACCTTTTTGAAAAGGGTTACACATAGCACCAAAAAGGGCTCTTCTATTGTTACAGTGCCAAGCTTGTAACAATAGGAAAAAACCTTTTTTGGAATAATTTTCAACAAGGTTCTATATAGAACCATATACAACACATTCTCCTTCAGTCTCAAGAACTAATTCACAATGCAAAGAACCATTTAAAAAAGAAATGGTTGTATACAGAACTCATGGTTCTAAATAGAACCATTCCCTTTATTAGAGAACCCTTGAAGGACCATCTTTGTTTAAGAATGTAGTGTAAAGACATTTATGAAGGGCTGCAGCAGTCCTGCTTCATCATCCTGGACCACAGAGAATATATATAAACACACACACACACACACACACACACACACACACACACACACTCATAGACATAAAACACATATTTAACTTCATCAAGATTATTTTTAATTTTGGCATTGATTAAAAAACAAAAATCAGCAGTTAAAAAAAGGCATTTTTATACACTTCATTTTAGATTAGAGCCACTTTAATACTGACAAGATGGACAGAACAAAATAAAAAGAGGGAGGAATAAAAAAGAAAAACATTTTCTCTGCAGCGAGAAAGCAGAAAGTCCAGACTGATTCTTTTCTTCAATGCACAAGATGAAGAAAACAAATTGAAGCAGATATGATGAAAAACCTCAGCTATTCTACAGAGATAAAAAAAAACAAAACAACAAAATGAAAAACAGCAACAAAACAACATAAAACGTCGTGATACACACAGCTGGCGAGCCCAGACGAGTGTGTGTATGTGTGAGTGTTACAAAGTATGGCCACATACTCAAGTATGTGTGTGCGAGAGATTTTTGACCAACTGTTCCCAAATTCTGAACCCCTGCAATCACCGCAATTCAATATCTACAAAATCTGCATTTGAACAACCTATAGCTATTTACACTGTACAAAAACAATTTAGAACTCAAACTTACATCTCGCAAAACAAACGTCTCCAGACAGAACAGACAGACAGAAATCACTCCAAAAGTTTGGACCCAAATGAATGAACATGTGTTTATCATTTTAAAGATATTTTCATCTAAATGCTAATGTTAAAAAGCCTGAAATGTGAAGCCTACATAACAATTTCTTTCTTAAACTATCTTTGATATTTTTGGTCACTGCAGAGCCCCATATGCATTATTTCAATGTTTAATTCCATAGGCAAATAATGTGGGAGATACTTATGTTTACATTTACTTCCAAAACTAAAAAACTGAATGTAAAAACATTTTTTTTTGTAAAGCACTTCCATCAAGTAGCTTTCACTTACATTTTTTGCAAAATTTTACAACTGGAAAATGTTGAAAAAGTGTATACATTTACTTCCAAAACAAAAAAAAATTAATATGATTTTTTTTTTGTAATGCACTTCCATCAAGTAGGTTTCACTTTTACAACTGGAAAATTTTGAAAATATCATGTTCAGTACACCTTCCACACTACTATGTGTTCCTTCTTAAAGGTTAATTAGTGGAATGTGTGTCCTTGTTAATGCATTGTCATGCATTTGTCAAACAGTGAAGCCTATAGTAACTTCTTTCCAAAATTCATATCTCAAAAAGATTTTTTGATTTAACACATTTTTGGTCACTGCAAAATCACACTTTTTATTTCAGATTTTAATCCCATTCGGAAATGGTAGTTGATTGATGTTTATGCATACATTTACTTCTAAAACAAATAATTTGATTGTAAAAAAATCTGTTTTAAATGTGCTCTGATCAAGTAACTTTACCATAGAATTTTAGCTGAATTTTATAATTGGAAAGTGTTGAAAATGTCTATTATATTTAGTACATCATCCTAATTACTATGTGCACCTGGTTAAAGGTGCTCATAGAAATGAAAGCCAATCAGGTGTGTTATTGGTAGACATAGTCTAAATAGCTGTATTTGGCAGAAGGACAACATTTCTGAGGGTTATAGTTTTAAATTATTCAACCCACTTAAATGAATGTGTTTTTCTGTGTTTTAAAGACATATTGATCAAAATGCTAAAATGTTTAAAATCTTAAAATTTGTTTCAAAGACAACCAGCGAAGCCTACATTGTAATTTCTTTCCAAAGCTAATATCTCAAGATTTTTGATTTAACACATTTTCAGTCACTGCATAATCCCATATTTTTATGTCCATTTGCAAATAGTGGTTGATGTTTATGTGTAAATTTACTTCCAAAACAAGCCGTTTGTATGTAAAAAGTACATTTTTAAATGCTCTCTAACCAAGGAGACTTTACTTAGAATTTTAGCAAAAATTTACAATTGGAAAGTATTGAAAATGTCATTATATTCAGTACATCATCCTAATTACTATGTGTGCCTTGTTAAAAGCTGATTAGTGGAATGACTTTGATCCAATCAGGTGTGCTGTTGGTAGGTGGGGTCCAAACAGCTCTATTTGTCAGAAGGCCAACATTTCTGAATGGAGTGTTATAGTTTTGATGACTTCTAAAAAGTGAAAAATGGTAAAAATGGAGAGTAGGTGTGTCCAAACGTTTAAAAACTCAAGAACTGGGCTGCACAGCTTTCTCCTACTTTCTCTTCTCCACTACAGCATCAGTTTTCTGACATGGCATTTCCCTCTCAAACTTGCTTTTTGTCGCTTTTATGTGAAAACCTCGTAACTTGTTTTTTATGTTTATGGAAAATGCAAAGTGTGAACATTTCAGGATGGATGGACAAATAACAATAGTCCAAAATCGCTTGTGATAAAATCTCATTACACTGAAGGGGATTTCCACCAATTTTTAGTCATTTCTGCATCTTGAGACGTAAATGATCATTTATGTGAAATGGTTGTAGAAACTCAGATTCAGGTCGTGATAGGAACCGGGGGTCGCCATGACTACAACACAAATATAGACATTTTATTTACTATCCAAAACCACCAGTGAACCTACACGAGTCTTGTTGATGATGGAAAATAGTGGAAAATCTGAAATAGTAATGCATGTAAATCTCCATCATGAATATTTGGGAAACATACGTTTTAAGCCAGTAGTAACTTTCTATCAGGGAGCTTTTAGAGGTGGACGTCTGGTTCCTATCACCACCACTGTGAACAGTTCTGACTCTGTAAATGAAATGGAGTATTTCACACCAAACCACTCTGAACGAACTTTGTCGAACCTAATATTAACTTAAGGAGAAATTTTGAAAAATTGGTGGAATTCCCCTGTACGTACATGAAAGTTTAGGCGGGTTTCTTTTCTTCTTCTTTGTTTCTTTCTTAAGACAGCAACAATGTGCTTCCTTTTTGTCCTTTATCCTTTAACTCTCACTCTCTCTCTGCCAGTCTTGGATGGCAGATTCAAACGTCCTGGTCTGTCGGAGCAGCAGTGTGTGTGTGTGTGTGTGTGTGTGTGTGTGTGTGTGTGTGTGTGTGTGTGTGTGTGTGTGTAAACGGCTGCTCTCTGACCTCTCGGCTGATATGACTCTCTGATACACACCTACCTCCCCAAACTCATTGATACAAGAAAACACAACAAAACAAACGCAGCGCGAGATGAATGGAGACAATATCTGAATATCGCACTGACACACGAACTCACGCTGCCCCTCTACACACACACACACACACACACACACACACACACACACACACACAACACACAGCAACTAAATGATCCTGGACAGTTTGAAGAATCATGCTATTTGTCGGGAAACAGTTAGACAGAGTAATGATTCACTCTGCAGGAGAGAGAGAGAGAGAGAGAGAGAGAGAGAGAGAGAGAGAGAGAGGAAACTTAACAAAAAAAAGGACAAAAAAGGGAGGTGGAGAGGGAGAAAGAAAGAAAGAAGGTGAGAGAACAGAGATAGAGAGAAAGAGGAGGGTAGAGATAAAGAGAGAGAAGGGGAAGGAAGAGGGAAAAAAGAGAAAGTGGTGAAAGTGAAGAAAGAGGAGAGGAAAGGGGGAGAACAGAGAGAAAAGGGATGAAAGAGAAGAGAAACAGAAAAGAAAACGGGGAGAGAAAGACAGAGGGAGAGAGAGAGAGAAAGAGGGGGAGAGAGAAAGAAGAGAAGGGTAGAGAGAGGGGAGAGAAAGTGTTGAAAGAGGAGAGAAAGAGAAGGGGTGAAAAAGGAAAGGAAAGAAACAAAGAAAAGAGGGAGAGAGAGAAAGAGAGAGAAAGAGAGAGAGAGAGAGAGAAGAGCAGGGTAGAGAGAGAACGAGCAAAGAGGAGAGAAGAAAGAAGGGGCAGGAACAGAGATAGAGAAGAGAAGGAAAAGGAGTGAAAGAGAGAAACAGAAAAGAAAGTGAAAGGGGGGAAGAGAGAAAAAGAAAGAGAGAGAGAGAGAGAGAGAGAGAGAGAGATCTATCAGTTTAGTGGTCTAAATATGACATAATAGCATTTTCAGGAAAAGATCTGGCATTTTAGTGAAAAACACACACAAAGCAATAAAACACTGACAATAAGAAGCTCAGTTTAACCCTCGGATGCCTCCGTTACCGTCAGCAATAACAGAATCATCTGTAATCGTATATATGAATTATTTCTGCCTCGTAGCTCCGTGAACAGAGCCGGGAAGTCGTGTGGAACGTGCAGATTCCAAACTTTCAGTTGTTCCTGGTGTTCTTAAGTCAAAGAGGAGACATTACATGCAACAGGGAACTTACGACGTCTTCTAAGCCTGCGGAGGCCCAATAAATTCTGGGAAAATACGTGTCTAGAACGTTTAGGTCACTTATTATTAATAGAACCATCATGCCTGTCTTGTGGTAATACTTGCATTTCATATTTTTAACTTTGGTTGTAAACAAAAGGATTAAAATCGTGGTTTGCCTGAAGGAAAATGTATCCAATCAGGATGGTTTTCTCTGATAGATACTGTCAAGTGAGCTCTTTTCATTGGTTAGGGCTTTAGGAGCTGAACAGAAGGCCTTACAAGTTAGATTAGCTACCTACATAACTAGGAATCAACCAATCATATTCTGATTTATGATGCATGTAAAAATCACTCTAGTCCTTCTGGAAGTTCTAGATAACTGACTGTGAGTACGAGCCAGGTTTGGGTTAGTTGTAAGGAATGGAAAACAGTGGTGGTAGAACTCTTTACTGAAACTGATAGATGCAAATATGCGCTAATGTCTGGTACGAGCTTCAGAAATTAGCTTCCCTTAAGGAATTTTTGAACTGACCAAGTATGAGGACGATGACGTTTGTGCTGTTTAAGTTAACTTCTGAACATGAACACACACACACCACAGGTACACACACTCTGGGCAGCAGCGTTCAGTGGTCAGTGAGCAAAGTTTACCCAAAAAACAAACAAACAAACAAAAATAGGATAAACTTTGCAGGTTTCTGTCTGCCCTGTCTATGAGAGACTTGCGGTAACTCCATTGGTCAGTTTGTGTGCTTGTTTTGTTTGTCATTCTGTCTTTACAGGCTGTTCCGGACTCGTACGCCCATCTTTTGCAGCTCAGAGAGTTTGCTGTGGTCAGCGAGTGTCCAGTTCGCTGCAAATCACACCTCAGTCTGTTGCGTGTGTGGGTGCATCTGTGCATCGTCCAGACTGTCCAGACTCCCCCCCGTCTCCGAATGCGTGAAAACGCAGTGGGCGGAGTCGTCCGAGGCCGAAGAGGACGTATTGATTGACAGCCGCTCGACTCCGCCCACAAAAGTGCTAAACTCCGCCTCCCCTCCAGGCCCCAGAGGCAGCTGATGTGGAGGCAGGTACTGGCTGGGGTGGAAGTGTGGGCGAGGCCTGAGCGTGGCCTCCCTGGACACGGGTCGGCTGGCAGATGCATCATCGTAGTCTTCGGCGGGAAGGGGCGGCGCCAACTGTTCCTGGGACATAAACTCCGCCTCCTGAGGGGGCGGGTAATCGCTGTCGATGTCGAAGCCGCCCAGGTAATAGTCCGACTCCAAGGCCACACCCACTTCTCCGCCCTCATAGGTGGGCACCTCCTCGATGTCCGGCAGCCGGGTGCTGGGCAGCCAATCAGAAGTGTCCCAGTGGTACGCTGTGGACGCAAAAACAGAAAGTTAGCGAGGGTCATGAAATGGAGGACAGGGGGTCCAAGGGCAACGTACATACACACACATATGGGGGTCCTCAGGATGCACATGCTGTTTGGGAACAAAACAAAGCATGCAGTGGTCAATAACGTGCAGCCATGAGGTCAGAGGGAAGGACGATTGTTCCAGCAAAAGTAAACAAAATATACAATATATGTCCAAAAGTATTCAGACAGCCCTTCTAATTAGAATTCAGCTAGTTTAAAGGGGAATTCCACCAAATTTTCAGAATTTCTGCGTAATTCAGAGTTATTCTGATGTGAAATGGGTTAAATTTTTTTTGGGGGGGGGGGGCTATTTTGCCTTTTAACACCCTGCATGTATCCCTAAATCATAAATGGAATAAAAATATATATTTTGGATTAAAAATTGTAAAACTATCATTAAGCAAAATACATTTTACATCATAAAACAACGTCTCAGATTTCAGGCAGCGTATTCATAACCATGTGGGGTGACTTTGGATGTCTGGTTACTATCACTTCCCACATTTCTCTAGAATAGAGCATTCTAGAACCACTCTAAATGACTTTGTTTACATCTTAACCTATTAACTATGAAGTGGAATTCCCCTTCAATTGTGCTTATACAGCTTATATAATCTCCCTAGAAAAGCATTAACCAATAAAATGGGATGCTCTGGAGCAGCTGGAGCCTAAGGTCACTAGGCCCAATGTCAACCGTGGGCCAAAGGGGTCTAAAGCCCCCCAGCATTGGTGGGTGTTCTCTGGAGTGATAGAGCTCCATCTAATACCTTTGGGATGAGTTGGAGTGATCCAGAACTGACCACCCAACATCAGTACCTGACCTCACTAATGCTCAAAGTCACTGCAGCACAAGAGGACAAACTCCCTATGAACACCCTTCATTTGAGAAGTCCCCACATACTTTTGGACATATAGAGCGTAATGCAGGACATGCAGCAATGTGTGGAACACAGAAGCGCAGTGACGCACACACTAATCCTGACCGTCAGAGAACATCCAGAACAATCAAACAACAATCAAACAACAGGAAAAGCACAGAGTCAGCGAGAGAGAGAGAGAGAGAGAGAGAGAGAGAGAGCGAGAGAGAGCAGGTACTGTGTGAGTGTTGGGGGGGTGAACAAAGAGCATCTGCCTGCTGGATGATGTGACATTTCCCAGAATGCAGCAGCACATTCTGTCAGCAATACAGAGGGAAGAGGAAAGAGAGAGAGAGAGAGAGAGACATTCACCTCGGCTGTAGGTCTGACCTTGGTCCATAACGGAAACTGGCAGTCAGAGGAGACAAACAGAGCTGTGGATCAGCGCAATATCTATTGCACCACTCAGCACTGTGTGTGTGATGCGTCTGTATGTGTGTATATGTGGTGTGTGTTGTGTATGTGTGGTGTGTAAATGTGTGTGTGTGCGGACCAGGTTTATGCCACATTGTGGGGACTAAAACCTGTTCTTACACTATGTTATGGGGACCTTTCTTCCTAATGGGGACCACAAGCTGGGGTAAGTCTCAGAAAAATTTATGGAAGTCTATGTAAAGTTCCCACAATTCACAGAAACAAGATTGTTTGTGTATGGGTGGTGTGTGTGTGTGTGTGTGTGTGTGTGTGTGTGTGTGTGGACCAGGTTTATGCCACATTGTGGGGACTAAACCTGTTCATACACTATGTTGTGTCGTGTGTTTCTTCCTCATGGGGACCACAAGCTGGGTTCTCAGGAGAATGAATGGAAGTCTAAGTGAAGACCCCACAATTCACAGAAACAAGATTGTGTTTGTGTGTGTGTGCAAGTGTTGTTTGTGTGTGGTTTGTATATGTATGTGTTTTTTTGTGTTTATGCCACATAGTGGGGACCAAAACATGTTTATAAACTATGTTATGGGGACCTTTCTTCCTCGTGGGGACCACAAGCTGGTCCTCATAACATAAATCATTCAATTTTAAGGTGAGGGTAAGGTTAGGGATAGAATTAGGGTTAGGGTTAGGGTTTGTGTTAGGCTAGTAGTAGTTCTGGTTAAGGTTTGGGTAAGTCTCAGAAAAGTAAATGGAAGTCTATGCAAAGTCCCCACAACTCTCAGAAACAAGATTGTGTGTGTACGTGTATTTAAGGCACTTAACTCACTTTTTTTGAGTCTGCTTTCTATACAAACATACACATGAGCCAAAACATTAGGACCACCTGCCTAATATGCTGTTGGTCAAAACAGCTCTGACCTGCTGAGGCATGGACTCTACAAGACCTCTGAAGGTGCTCTGTGGTATCTGGCACCAAGACGTTAGCAGCAGATCCTTTAAGTCCTGTAAGTTGTGAGGTGGAGCGTCCATAGATCAGACTTGTTATTCCAGCACATCTCACACGTGCTTGATCAGACTGAGGTCTGGGGAATTTAGAGGCCAGGGCAACACCTCAAACTTTTCGTCATGTTCCTCAAACCATTCCTGAAGAACGTGTAATCCTGCTGAAAGAGGCCACTGTGATCAGGGAATACTGTCGCTATGAAGGTTGTACCTGGTCTGGAATGATGCTTAGGTACGTGGCATTTGTCAAATTGATGTCCATATGAATGTGCTGACCCAGGGTTTTCCAGCAGAATGTTGCCCACAGCATCACAGTCCCTCCACCAGCTTGTCTTCTTCCCACAGTACATCCTGGTCCGTCACCTCCCCGGGTAAACACCGCACCTGTACCTAGCTGTTAATGTTCATGATGTAAAAGAAAGCAGGACTCATCAGACCAGGTGATCTTCCATCGCTCCAGGGTCCAGTTCTGACACTCGTATGACCATTGTAGGTGCTTTAGGAGGTGGACAAGGGTTAGCATGGGCACTGTCACCGATCTGCAGCTGCACAGCCCCATACACAGCAGGGTCCTGTATTGACATATTGCCCCCATAACCCTCATTAAAAAAATCTGTGAATTGTGCCACAGTAGCCCTTTCTGTCGGTTCCTACCAGACGGCATCAATGAGCCTCGGGCACCCAAAACCTTGTCATCGAATCAAGGTTTGTCCCTCTTTGGTCCACTGTCAGTAGGTACTCACTACTGCTGACCGATGTCACCACAAGCCTTACTGTTTTGGAGATGCTCTGACCCAGTTGTCTGACTATAACATCCCTCATCGAAGTTGCTCAGGTCTTCATGCCTGCCCATGTCTCCTGCTTCCAACATGTCCACTACGACAACTGACTGTTCACTTTCCATCTAATATATCCAACGTTATCTACTTCATATGTGAGTCCCCATAATGTTTTATACGTACTTTTAGAAAACCCAATCACAATCTTGCTTTTGACTGAGGTTTGATATTTAGTGGCCCAAATGAAGACCTAGTTCTAATAATCATGGTCTGCCACTACAGCTAGCTTTCTAATATCTAGCTTAATCTGCAATAGGGCTTGCACAGACTAGTCAACTAGATGATTTGTCGACTTTACTGCTCAGCGATGACGCTTTAAGCTTAATGTCGAGCCAGTGATCACGTGATTATGACACTAACAACAGGGACACCTCGGACAAGACAACAGATGAGGAGCCTGGTCCGTATCTCTGGTTTCCCAAAGGCTAGCAATGCGATCCAGGGCTCGTTGGAAAGGGCATGTTGCACGCTACTGACCTGTGGAGTTTGGCTTCATTCTAACGTTTCTTCGCCGTTCTACAGTGCTTCGAATATTAGTTATTGGACGTTGTTGTCTCCAGTTTCCCGAAGACTACAATAAAAAGTCCTGTTTGGTTGAAGAGGGGGCATATAATCTTGTAAATTTGAAATCATGTATTATTATTTTTGCCAGCACTCTAAATTTCTCTGGCTCTCCAAACCTCCAGGGCAGGTGAGAGTCTTGGCAAGGTCGCCTAAGGTGCGCCTAAATTGGATACAAATTTGCAAAATTCCAGGGTTCGTATCTCCGGTTCCCTGAAGGCTAGCAGTGTGATCCACGGCTCGCTGGAAACACCACGTCATGCTCTACTGTGGAGTAGACAGATTTTTAAAGTTGGATTTTTAAAGTCGCTTGTTGCAAAGCCTTCCCTTCTGCTGTGGTTTCATTTCATGACATCGGTGATCAGTTGACGTCAACTTGACTTTCCTCACATAACTGTCAATTTCTGAAGTTGTGCAAACCCTAATCAAAGCAGCAGGCTATTTTGTGTGTATGTGAGGGTCCTTTCCTCAGAGATTATGGCCCATTTGACCTCTCTGACCTTTAAAAAAGTAGCAATAAACATGACGCATCGGTCTTACACACAGACTACAGCTCTCAGACATGCACAATGCACTCTAACAGTGTAGTGCAGAACCTGTATTCAACTGCACTGAGAGCCTCCTGTGTCTCTGAAACTCTGATGTACTGATATGTGTCGAGATTTTAGACTAGACACTGTGGAACCATAACAGATTTTACTTAAACATCAAAACCACCACAACGCTAACAGAACCATAAATGGCTAAACAGCCTTCGGATACACTACAGCCTGGAAGTGGAGATAATGGAAAACAAAAGCTCTGCTCGGAATATACATGTACAGCCAACCTTCAGTCCTTTCAGCGATGTGCTTTGTTTTTCATCCTAGAATTCGCAACAATGTTTCTCAGTCTGTTTGTTCGCTACTGTTGATAATGACATCATGTTTCCAAAGCTTCAAACTAGTTATTATGTGTTATAACAGGGTTAGCATCTTAAAATCATTTTTTAAATGTATCTGTTCTGTTACAATAATGTATTGCATTATTTATTGTCTTATTTGCACTAATTTGACCTGAAATATATATATTTTTTTCCATTTTAAAAGCAGTGCACTATGTCAAGTCTGTATGAGTGGACATAATAAGCTTCATAAGAATTCATTTGCCACTTTCAATTAATAAATAATGTTATTTTCATCAAATCTGTAATGAAAATCATGATTTCCAAAGGCAATGTGGAAAGAATTGCTATTAAAGCAGTTGAAAAAAGCTGTATTTGAATGAGAGCGGATTCTATCAGGCTTCAGCCTGCACTACTAAGGAAGAAAAATGAACGGCGTTAAAAAAAAATTGTAGCATTACTGTTCACTGCACGTTAACTTAGTGACAGCACTAAAATTGAAGCATCACTGCTGTCAGGAAAAACCTCACATCTCCAAAATGGTAACTTTACAGGAGAAGGAAAAACATCCTCAACTGTTAATGGAGGTTAATGTAACCAGACTTTTTTTCAAAATATTTTGGATCATTTATGTTGATCCATTCGTCATAAAACACAAAGCAAAGAGTAAGCAGAGTTTTCAAATTATGCCAAAAATGAAGGTAAAAAGTTTTTGCGCAAGAACGACGGTGTTAAACGCATTGTATATTGTATATTCATTCCATACTTTTAAATGGTAGCAACAAAATTTATATTCATGCTGACTGTAAACATTGTGCAACTTTATGCGATTTCGTAGCTGGGCTGAATGCAAGATTCAAAATTTTTCAAAATTTCAGTGCAAATAAGCGGTTTGGGATGAACCACTCCATCAGAGTTGTCTGAATTGTTCACAGTGGTGGTGATAGGAACCAGACGTCCACCTCTAAAAGCTCCCTCACAGAAAGTTACTACAGGAAATGGTTATGAATTTACTGCCTGATGACTGAGACACTGTTTTATGATAGTTTTGAGAAGATTTTGGCCTTAAAATCCATTCATGGTGGAGGGATACATGCAGGGCGCTGTGAGGCAAAATAGTCCCCAAAGAAAACTTATTATTTCAGATTTTCCACTATTTTCCATCATCAACATTCCATATAAACTCAGAAGACTCATGTAGGTTCACTGGTGGTTCTGGATAGTAAATAAAATGTCTATATTTGTGTTGTAGTCATGGTGACCCCTGGTTCCCATCACCACCACTGTAAAGACATCTGAACTATGTTACACCAAACCACTCTGAATCTCTCTGTTTACATCTCACACACTGAATTATGGGGGAATTTTGAAAAACTGGTGGCTGCAATGCTGCCAGTGCAGCGTAACACTACGTCACTGTCTGGGTCGACAAAGAAAAGCTGAGTCAGACCAGCTCCTCACACGGATAAATAAATAACGTGTCAGCTGATGCTTTTCTCCTGTTTGTCCGTCTGCAGAGGCTCCGACTGGAGTCGCTTCTCCTTTTCCCGTTTCGTCAGCGCTGATGATCTCCGGTTTAGACACCATGAAATTGGCTCGGGTTTTTCCTCACACAGATTAAGCCCAGACTGTGCGGCGCTCAATCCCTACAGTGCTCATAATTCAGTTTGACACCCAAATTAATCTCAACTAACGCTCAGAAATTGCAAACTGCAGCACTGCACATTATAGAGCTTTGATTGTTACGCTTGAAAAAGAATCGGCACACACGCAAAAGTTCTGCCTTCCTGCTAGGAGCTACGCTGACCATCCACTGACCACTGGTCACTTTATTAGAAACCTCTCCCTTGCAGGTCCACCTTGGTAGGTGTTTCTAATAAAGTGGCCAGTTAGTGAAAGTACAAGGTGGGTGTTTCTAATAAAGTGGCCAGTTAATGGAAGTACAAGGTGGGTGTTTCTAATAAAGTGGCCAATTAGTGAAAGTACAAGGTGGGTGTTTCTAATAAAGTGGCCAGTTAGTAGAAGTTCAAGGTGGGTGTTTCTAATAAAGTGGCCAGTTAGTGGAAGTACAAGGTTGGTGTTTCTAATGAAGTGGCCAGTTAGCGGAAGTACGAGGTGGGTGTTTCTAATAAAGTGGCCAGTTAGTGGAAGTACAGTGTGGGTGTTTCTAATAAAGTGGCCAGTTAGTGGAAGTACGAGGTGGGTGTTTCTAATAAAGTGGCCAGTTAGTGGAAGTACAATGGGGGTGTTTCTAATAAAGTGGCCAGTTAGTGGAAGTACAAGGTAGGTGTTTGACGCTCCACACACACATAAACTCACTCTATCTCTGCACACAGTCTAGACTAAACAGCTGAAACGTAATCTGGAATACTCTGTTTCACACACCAAGTGTGTGTGTGTGTGTGAGTGTGTGAGTGTGTGTGTGTGTATGTGTGTGAAAGAAGAGGAGTGTGTAAAGTGTGTGAGGGTGAAACTGGTCAGTAATCCAACAGGTGGTGGTGAGTACCTTCATTTTCGATTGTGTCGACTGCGTCATTGACCAATCGAATGACCGTCACTATGGAAGCTTGGAGAGAGAAAGCAACGAAGACCGGTCAGAAATGTACACACACACACACACACACACACACACACCCACACACACACACACACACACACCCCCCAAAGCTCTGACGATGACACAGGACTATTCCAACGCACCATCATCAAAAAAGATCACAAATCAGTCACAATATAAATTCAGACAGCTTGATCTCAGCTCCCATTGGTCCACTGCGAAAGCTTCTGTGTCCTGATTGGCTGATGATGAACCTAAGCTGTGATAAATGGAAGGCAGGCATGTCATCATTCCCAAAGTGCTGTGGAAAAATGCTGATTATGACGTTTCTACGCACACCTCTTATAATGAGAATCTGAGTATTCCTGAAAAGAACGGTGATGTGTGATAAAAAAAGCACACCCATAAACACACTCGCACATACATACACACACAAACAATATCCCTGCTTGTGTTGTCTTCATATTTTACTTCTATATTTTAAATGAATGATGCAATTTTGTCTAGTGAATTAGCAACAGTGCAGCTCAGAATACAGAATTTGGGAAACGATGTGGCTATAGACGCTGTGCTGCTCCCAGACTGGACATCGTTAGGCAAATAGCACATTTCTCTTGTCGTGTTTCTACATAAATACACAATGCAGACTGTGAGTGCAGAATAGCACTATTTGCATTGCGTCTTCTCAAACATATCACTGCTGTCGGGACAAAACCTCGTATCTCGTAATTTGAAAAGGCCAGTTGCCCTTTATGATGTGTCAAAATTTCATGATGAACGGCCCAAAAGAAATGATCAAAAATTACTTGGAAAAGATTTTTTATCTATTTACTTCCATTACAAGTTACGAATGTTTTTCTTTGTCCTGTAAAATTACCTTTTTGGAGAGACAAGGTTTTGTTCCAACAGCAGCGACATGCATTCAGATGCAACATTTTGAACAATCCTAATCAAATTACAGGTTTTTGTTAATTTTCCAAAGGGGACAAACTTAAATATGACAAGTTACGACAAATTTTACTGCACAGTTTCATACTATTTGCTTTTATTTATATAAAAAGGAAGATATCAAATATAAAATGTTCAAAAATAAACAATAAATTGAGCATCAGGGATTTGTTAAGCGGGGTGCCCAAACTTTTGCACACAAGCTAAAAAAACAATTTTTGTGATTAAAATTGTTTTGAAATATAAAATAAAATATATTACCTCAACACTATATTTAAATTTGCACATTTAGGCAAGAACTATGTCGATATAACTTAGTGTGTTATTATTTTACGTCAGCGTGGTAAACGGTAAATTCTTTCAGCAGGGTTTGAGGCCTGTGTCTCCGTCTAGCCACTGTGATCCCTCGACAGTTTCGATACTGTTTTTATGGTGGATTATTTTTTTAAATCATTCTGTAGTAGATTTTATTTGGTGTTTAGGGTCATTGTCCTGCTGCATCACCCAGCTTTTACTGAGCTTCAGCCGGCAGACAGCCACCCTGACATACCAAGATAAACTTGTTTCACTGTGTTTCTGTTCTCTCTGTATCTTTGTGATGATCCAGCACAGAAATCAGTTCAATCATTTCCTGAATCTGTAGAGTCGCCCTTTCCATTCCATCTCATCACGAGATCATACAAGACTCACATCCGGAGTTATGAGCCTATGAAGAGGGGCTGAGATACACGTCATCTGCCTCTCACCATGTGGAGCTGGTGGATTTATGTGTCCATCTACATTCTGTGTGAAACTGACCAATGGACACTCAGGAAATCACTAAGGACTGACCATCACGCCGGAAACCCTTCATTTTTTCGTTCAGTTGTGTGAAATTGTGTGCAAACCTAAGACTTTAATAAACCCATCTCAAGCACCAAAACAATTTGTCCACAGGAGCAAAGCTGTGTTTTCACAAGAGATATTAAGAATTTCCAAAACCAGACTTGAGTTTTTTAGCTTTAGGGCTGGATTATCTGCGTACACAGTGCTCCAGGTCAAACGAACCTCATTATAGAGAGAGCTGAGATTGTTCTAAACGTTTTGATATATAATATATGGGTATCATGTTGTATGGAAGAGGCTTTGAAGTTGAATGTATGAACATATAAGTCAAGAAAATACCCCGGAGCGTTAATCATCAGTGAAGACACCGACTCTGGTCTCAGCTCTGCATTCAGAACAGTTTTTGAATGGAGTGCTTAGTTCATTGCACTTATTGTATTGTGGAAAACCTGTTTGTCAGAACTGTCATATTTAGCAAGGCTAGGCTGGGATGAAGCTGGACAGGAGGGCTCTACAATACACCAGCTTCCTGCCAACGATTAACAACAGAAGTAATGATGTTCATGTGTAACAGATGCAACCATAAGCCCAGCAAACTGAATGCTATGCTTTTGAAATATTAAGCATTTTAGCATTAAGTACGTATTTGACTGTTGGGGCTTATAAACATCTTCTGCCATTGTCTTTGTTGGGGTGTGAAAAGGTAATTTCTGGGTGAGTTCTACTGCCAAATTTGACACTTGGGTTCTAGGCCTCATCTAATAAGTGTCACTTGAGTTAGCTCTCTAACGGGAACATCCTTTCAGAACGAAGAAAAATGGCGAGGCCAAGTGGTACACTCTTAAAAAAGATGGTTCTTCAAGGGTTCTTTAGGTCTATATAGAACCCTGAACAATCTGCATGCTTAAATGATTCTTTGCATGTTGAAATTGTTCCTCAGATTGATGGAGAATGTGTTGTATATAGTTCTACAGCACCAAAAAGGGTTCTTCTACTGTTGCAAGCTTGACAACAATAGAAGAACACTTTTAGGTGCTACATAGAACCATTTTCAAAAAGAGAAATAGGGAACCATATACAACACGTTCTCCATCAATCTGTCAAAATGTCTTTCGCTCTGATTTACCGCTTAAATGGCCAGGACCCTCCAGGGGTTCCACAGCCCTTATGCTTTTTGGGAACTCAGTCAGTTTGCACTGCCACCGCTAGTTACTCAAGCAGCGTAGGTAATCAACCCCACTTCTAATAGCTCCGCCCATGTCCTGCGAAGTTTTGCCTGCGTATTTAAATGCGTATTTTGTCTAATGTATCTTTCGTGCCCATAAACTGCGCTCAGACTTGCGCATCAGTTCCGTACGTGACTTTAGGCAGAATTCGTCCAATTTTGACTGAAGTCTCCGCCAAATGCTTAGTAAACAAGACTTTTAGGGATAAACAAACCCTCCAAATGTGGCCTCACAATATTTTACAAACCACCACTGACCAATCAGGGTAGAAAACCAAGGCTTCTAAACACACACACACACACACACACACACACACACACAGTATTTCTATTCACACACTCTTCCCTGGCGGTGATGCAGAGGTGGGCGGGGCTTACCGTTGTCGTCGCAGGAGTCAGACTGAAAGGAGCTCAGTGACTGGACCTCAGAGTTGCTGCCTTTATTGCTACCCGAGAAACAAGTGACCTCTTCCAGCACGTCCACTTTACCTACACACAGAAAGGTCAAGGGTCAAAACATAGTAAACGCAATCTTCTTCATTCATCTCTTTGCTTTACCTGTTACTTTTTCATTCCCACAACGAGTTTACACCTATTTTCTTGCAGTAATTTTGAGACGCTCCCTAACACTGAAGCAGGAGCAAACACTGGGATTCGATGTTTGTGATTTCTTTATGAAATAAAATTAGCAGCTCTGTAAAAGTTGGTATATTGTTATCTTTAATTTGTCCACTGTGATTAGTCTAGTTAAAACAGTGAGTCGGGTCTTGAGCTCTTGCCATAAATGTCAAAACTCGGCCAAAATATGAGGAAAAAACACATTAATGATAATGCTAGCTTCTGTTGTTAGTGCTAGGCTAACAGTGATTCATATAAATTGTTTCTAAAGAGGCTGAAGTTGGCCAAATTTGGGATACCACAGTGACTGCTTAGCAACCAACTGGGATACTGCCTAGCAACACTATAGCAATCATCTGTGATACCACAGGAGCGGCCTAACCTTCGGGACTGCCTAACAACATCCTAACAACCACCTGGGACCCCATAGTACCCCCTAGCAACACATTAGCAACATCCAAGCAACCAATAGGGATACCATCGCAATCGCCTAGCACCAACTGGGATACCACCTAGCAGCACTATAGTAATCATCTGTAATTCCATAGGAACTGCCTAACAACATCCCAGCAACTACGTGGGATCCCATTGCAACCTCTTAGCAACACCCTAGGAACAGCCTAGAAGCCAGTGTGTACCTAGGAACACACTAGCAACACCCAAGCAACCACCTAGGATACCCTAGAAGCCAGTGTGTACCTAGGAACACACTAGCAACACCCAAGCAACCACCTAGGATACCATAGCAACACCCTAGGGACACCCTAGAAGCCATCTGGAACACCATAATGATCGCAGAGCAACCAACTGGAAACCACCTAGCAACACCATAGCAATCATCTGTGATACCATAGGAACTGCCTAACAACATCCTAGCAACCACCTGGGATCCCATAGCATCCACCTTGCAACACTCTAGCAACTAAATAGAAACACACTAGCAACACCCAAGCAACCACCTAGGATACCATAGCAACACCCTAGCAACACCCTAGAAACCATTTGGGATACCATAGCGACTGCTTAGCAACCAACTGCGATACTACTTGGCAACACCATAGCTATCATCTGTGATAACATAGGAAGCTGGGATCCCATACCAACCACCTAGCAACACACTAGCAACACCCAAGCAACCACAACGGATATCATAGCAACCACCTAGCAACACCCTAGGAACTACATAGCAACACTCTAGCAACACCCTAGCAACCACCTGGCATACAACAGAAACACCTTAGCGACACTCTAGAAACCACTTGGGATATCATACCGATTGCCTAGCAACCAACTGGTATACCACCTAGCAACACCATGGACAACCTTAGTAACCCCCCACCAACACCATACCAACTACTTGGAATACCATAGCAACCACCTAGCAACACTCTAACAATCATTTAAAGTATCATAGTAACTGCCTGGAAACACCTTAACAACCATGGTTGAGCTTCTTCCTCTATACACCCCACCCTGTACACCGTACCGAGTTTAGCATTCTAGCATTTATCATATATGAGCTACGTCACATCATCAGCATCCTGTTACAGTCGTTTGCGAAAGTTAGCGCGCCCCGGTCAGACTGTGCTGTGAGGTGAGCCGAGGCTGCTGAGGGCAGTTCAGTTGAAGGCAGCGCTGAAAGGGGGGCGTGTTGTCAGCAGACTTCCTTTAACAATGGCAGCAATCACAGCGGCTAGACTGAGACATAAACACTGCGGAGAGACGTTTTATCAGCAGAACAACGTCCTTTCAGCTCTCAGTCACATATACAGCTGTGTGCAAATGTCAGAGCGCCCCTGGTCAAACAACTGAACACAACCTCCACAGAGACTCATTCCTGCACATTGTAATACACAGTCAATGTGCTGCGTTTAACACACTGAGGGGAATAAGCAATAAAACATGGCCTGCTCAAAAGTTATGGAACATTTACTTTTTAAATAAATAAATAAATAGAAACTGCAGTAAAATTTGCTGAAAAACGCCATATTTAAGTCATATTAAATGTAATTTAAGTTTTGCATACCATACTGAGGAAGGAACGTAGCAAACTGGACAGTTTCTGCTCATATGTATATACTTCACTCATTTATTTATGTATTCATAAACCATTTTAGATATTAATTGATTTACATATGATTTATATTTACTGTTATAGGTGTCAAATTTATTTATTTTCTATCTATCTAGCTAGCTAGCTATCTATTTATTTATTTATTTATTTATTCATTCATTACATGAATTATATTATATTATATTATATTATGTTCCCCCATATGTATTTATTTATTAATTTGTTCATTTATTAATTCATTCATTAATTACATGACTTATTTATTTATTCTATTATTTTATATTATATAGTGTTTCCCCATATTTATGTGTTTATTTACTTCTTTATTTATTCATTCATTTATCCATTACGTTACTTATTTATTTGTTATATTATTTTATTTTACATTACATAATTATTCCCTTATTTATTTATTCATTCATTCATTACATTATTTTTCTATAATATTATATTATTTCCCCCATATTTATTAATTTATTTATTCATTCATTAATTACATGACATTTATTTTATTATATAATGTTCCCCTTATTTATTTATTTATGTATTTATTTATTCATTCATTCATTATATTGTTATATTGTTATATTATATTATATAATGTCTCCCCATATTTATGTATTTATTTACTTGTTTATTTTTTTCATTGATTTATCCATTACATTACTTATTTATCTGTTTTGTTTTTTAATTTTGTATTATTATATTATATAATCTTTTCCCATTATTTACTTATTTATTTATTTACTTACTTACTTCCTCACTGTTTGGGTGTGTTTCGTCCTCCACATTCACTACAGTGAAGTGTTACAACAAAGTGTTTCCAATAAATCAATAAATAAAAGTAAACACGACGAGCGCGAGCGCACGTACACAAACACTGCGCCGCTTTCCGAGCGTCAGCAGTCAGACTGAGAGAACACATTTAAAGTGGCATCTCAGAGCGAGTCGATCCTCTGAACTTTTCTTTTTAATCTTTTCATTCTCTTTTTTCTCCTTTCCTCCCCCCCACCCCCGTCTCACCCCCCCACCTCAGTCATTCATTCTGATGCTGACATAACACGCAGTTCTTCTAGACCTTGAGTCTAGACAGAGTGCAGTCTGGGATACATAAACCAGCCCAGCGACGTTTTCCTGACGTTCTATTCAATTACGGACATTTTTACGGCCAATCTGGGCTTCCATTTATCAGCCTGTAGAAAACGGAACCGTGAATCTCGGATTTAATAACAAATGCCAGTCAAATAGTCTGATTATTATCACAAAATACATCAGATATATATATATATACTGCAGATACTGATGTACTGAAAAATGTCAAGGCAAAAGAGAAGCAAAATCAAAAGAAATGATTGTATTTTTCAATTTGTTTTTAATAATTTTTTAAAAATGGAATATTCAGGGACTTTATTTGTGAAAGCTTCCCAAAAAAATATTAATAAATGACCATAAGAGGATCACTGAGATGCTTATAAGAATGCTCTGAAATGCAATTCTTAAAAAAAGTCAAATATTTTCTCTAATATTTTACTATTTAATCAATTACAGCACCGGATATCTTTTGATTTTGCGACGGCATCAGCCGACTGTTATAGTCATGTTCCAACTCCACCCACTATCTAGTCACATGACACCCCCGTGCTGGGAGGGTGAAGGCCAGCATGTGCCTCTTCCGAGACGTGTGAAGCTTTACCACATCTAAAACTGACGCTAACGAAACGTCATTGGAGCTCAACACGTTTCGAGAATGATAACTGCTAATTCTGTTATGTCAGCTAACAGACATTGGCTAGCGTTGTGGTTAGTGATGGAGGGGAGAGGAAAGACCATCCTACCCACCCAAAGAGAGGACAATTACTCCTACTTACGGATGGCTGGGGCATCACCTGGGATCAAACTCACAACGCTTCGACAATGAAAATGTAAGCAAACGTTTTTCTTCAACTGATTTTAGGGAAAAGCCCTCAGACCAGGGGTCGGCAACATGCGTCTCCGGAGCTGCATGTGGCTCTTTTACTGCCCTGTTGTGGCTCCACAGCTGAATTAGATTTGTAGGTAAAAATAAAATAAACCTCTGTAGAACTGCTAATTCACCCTTTAACCCTGAAGATCAGTGCAGACTGCTGGTCACCATAGCAACACAGACAACAGTCTCGCCTAGCTAGTAGCTAACGAAACGGCAAAGAGAGAGATTTAAGATGAACATCAATAATTTGGAGACTAATGGACTTATTTGTGTTTATAATCACTCCAGCTGGTTTCCTGATACGTTTAATCTGCAACGAGAAACTGACGAACACTAAGTCATAAGGCTGAAGTCGCTTCTCATTCGCCAGCTTCTTATTCGAATTTTCCCGTTCCACCTTAAATGGTGCAGCAGTTACATTCTCACAGGCACCATTTAAGGTGGAACGGGAAAATCTGAATAAGAAGCTGGCGAATGAGAAGCGACTTAATCCTCGTAAAAAGTCAATGCTAAGAGACGTTCTACAGAAACGTTTGAGGAAAAGTTTCCTGCCAGAGATGCGAGAAAAGCAGCTAAAGCTGATCTAAAGCTTAAAGCAGAGCAAAGTAATCTGCATGGGTTGTTGTGGTAACAATGTAGGTGTCAGTAACTATGTAGCTACACTGGTGGATTTCAATCGCGGACGCAGGAGAGATGGAGGCGCATCATCTCATCTCCCCTCCGAACTCTTCAGAATTCTCTGAATCGGAATCTTTGGAGCTCTTCTTCAATCCCAGCACTTCCGTCACTCTGGATTGGACATTGTTGCTGCAAGTGACGCAAAAGACACTTTGAAATCCGATTTGAGCGTCCACACTGAGACGCATCTGTAAAAATCCGACTGGAATCACATTTCAAACCAGCTCCAAATGTGGTTTGGATCCAATTTGCAAAAATCTGATTTAACGTTTTTTTTTCTGTTCAGACTATCAACAATTAATCTGGATACAACCTGAATTTGCCAAAAATCGTATTTCATGTGTTTCCTTTCTGTCCAGACTACCAAAAATCACCCTGGATACAATCTGGATATGTTAGAAATCGGATTTCATGTGTTTTCTTCTGTCCAGACTATGAAAAATCAATCTGGATATGCCAGTAAATCAGATTTAGGTGGGCAGTTTGAAAAAGGCCTTTCATATGTGGTCCTAAATTGTGGCCTCAATGTGAACGCTCAGATCTGAATTCATGCTTCTTTTTTTTTCCACTGTGTGTTCCTCTGGCAGCAGCGCCGAACCTGAAGTTAAAGCCAGTAAACGGTGAAAAAGCAACATGTCTGACCCTTTTCGCCTTCGTCTCTCTGTAATAATGAAGCAGAGAGCCGATCAGAGCTAATTATCCTCACAGCGAAGGCTCGGCTGGTCAGTTTCATGATGCGTGTGATTCGTTCATGTGACGTTATTGATTATGATGTGCGTGCGCGGGTCGTTTCAGGTCGCTGGTTCATTTACATTAATGACAGATTGACCTAAACGAGTGTGAACGCATCTGAGCAAAAAATTGATTTGAGCGATGAGGCTTGTGATGCGAACGCCTGATTTTCACTTAGATAGTCAACAAAAGCATTTGCCGTGGGGTGCCTAAACTTTTGCACACGGCTGTATCTCCTCTTCTACATCTAATTTAAAACCTGTAATGAACACTTTAGCACGTTTTCAAGCTGATCTATCTTTCGTGTGCAGTCGTTAGACATATCTTTATGTTTCCTTGGGCTTGTATTAAAATTAATAACGACTATTATAATGGGAGTCAATGGGCAGATGATTCAGCACAAAAGACATCGTTCGGCTGTTTTCTGACCTCAGAAAAGCTGCTGTTCATGGTCAGTGAGTGTCCAGATGCAGTGCACAGACACCAGGCTAAAAAAGCGCTGAAGTTTTCCTCTAACAGAGGGAATCTCAGTTCACCCCTATGGTCATAAATCACAGCGGTGAGTATCCGCTCTGAGTGGACGTTTTCAGGGTTTCTGTTAAGCAGGCTGGTGATCTGACAGGAGTCAGGAGGTGAGGAGTTCTGGGAGGAGAAACACGTGGACTGATCTCAAGTCATTAACCCTGAAACGCAGCCGGACGCTGCTGCGGACGCTGTCGGTCAGGATTATTACACAACTTAAAGAGGTCAGCTGACCAACAGGAGGAGCAGCGCTGCTCTGCTGCACTGCTGTCTGCGGAGGGTTTAGTAGAAAATATGATGGAGTCAAATTTTTGTGTATTTGTGTATTTGTGCTCAGTCGTGTGCGAAACTTAGCACGCCCCCGCTCAAATTCCATACGGTTGATTTTCTGAGTGTGAATAAGTAAACACATCCCCTACAGAGACTGCACACTACTGCACAGTATACACATGAATACATTTTATTTATTTTTTTGAGAGTATATAATATAAAGTATAGAATATATAATTTATTTTTACTTTCATTTTCACAATTTTTTTAATTACTTTCACTTCAAAAATCAACAACACGTCATTGACTGGAGTGTTTTGCAACTTCTGTATATATACATATATATATATCTTCTATTTTATCTTCATTATTAATTTTTATTTTTACTCTTTGTCTTAACGTTAACATTTATTTTATGAATTTATATACTGAAAAACAGCACAAAATGTGTCCTGTGCCAAAATGATGGCACATTTTTATCTTTTATGTTTTGTTGTTTTCCAATATGTTAAATTCAGTAAATACATAGAAATTTTTTCAAAAATATTTCAGTGTGTTCTCTGTAGAGGACGTGTAGATACAATATATGCATTTAAATACTTTAATATTGGAGCTGCACAGTATGAGATTTGATGATCATTATCATGATATGAAATACTGTTGCAATCGAGATATTAAATATGTAATAAGGCATATATGCAATATGCAAATGAGCTGTCTAACCAATCATAAGCATCTGGCTGATCACAGGTTCTGTGGGTGTAAATCATTATGGTCAGAATGACGCTAATCTTTACGCGTTAAATATCACAATTGCAGTTAAAGGTGGGCGATATGACGATATTTTATCGTTATCGTGATAAATGATGTCACAGTATGTTTTTTGGCCGCTGATGAAAAACTATGGAGACGTGTATCGTGGATCGTGAAAATGTTCTCCAGTATCGCGATACTGCATTTTCTCCACATCGTCCAGCCCTGACTGTAGTAAACACCAGTGTAATCAGAGTGTGACCTCACCCTCCTCCTCCCAGGGGCTCTTCCGCAGAGAGTCGCACTCCGATCTGCAGGGTGACGACGGCGGCAGGTTCGGCGCCACGCTGCACACAACCACGCCCCTCCGCGTGGCCCCGCCCAGTATCCGCGGAGACTCCGTCGTCATGGTTGCCGTCGCCGGGTGAAATGTACTCATCTCTGTCAACTCCGCCCCCCTCCTGGTCCCGCCCCTCTTCTCCAGGCTCCCGTCGCCAGGGAAACAGGGCGTGTACGCCATTGGGCGAACCGGGACCTGGGGCGGTCCCACTATGACTCCGCCACCTTCTGTGTACAGGTTAATGGGGTCTCCCATGGCGGACTGCAAGGGCGGGAAGTGACCGCCGTTGGCTTTGTGCAGCAAAGCGGCTGTGGCGGGGTCCTGGACCAGAGACAGGTTGTTCCTGGAGTAGCTCTTCTGGAACACCTTAAAAATAGTAAAAATAATGATTATAATATTATTAAAATATGCATTTTATAAATACATACAGCACTTTAAATATGCAAAATCAGCCATTCAGTATCTACAAAACAGACATACAGACCAACAGATCAACTAAACAATCGCAGGCACTTCTAAAAGATCTAAAGGTGGCCATGTTTGTGACATTACAACCATGAGGAGCGCAAAGCAGGCTGTTTTTTGCAGCTTATTTTGAAAACATTGACTGCACAGACAATAATAATAATAATAATAATAATAATAATAATATTCTCGAGACGAACACAGCTACACAACATACAAACACAAAACAAATGTAATATATTCAAGAAATACAGACAATTGAATGTATTTTTAACGTAATTTTTAAACGGGCCACGTTTGTGACATCACAACCATGGCAAATGCAAAACAGGCTGTTTTTGAAACTTACTGTCCATATATAGACGGTATAGATTTTTTATTGCTTATTTCAAGCAATAATATTTCAAACAAGTAAAATTTCACTAAATAAAATGACTTTAAACAAGTAAAAATGTACAGAAGTAGTCATTCACAGTAGTCTGATGTGATATGGTTCAGATGTCTTTAGAGTGGTGGTGATGGGAACCAGGGGTCGCCATGACTACAACTCAAATATAGACATTTTATTTACTATCCAGAACCACCAGTGAACCTACACGAGTCTTCTGAGTTTATATGGAATATTGATGATGGAAAATAGTGGAAAATCTGAAATAATAAGTTTTCTTTGGGGACTATTTTGCCTCACAGTGCCCTGTATGTTATGTATCCCTCCACCATGAATGGATTTTAAGGCTGAAATCATCTCAAACCTATCATTAAACAGTGTCTCAGTCATCAGGCAGTGAATTCATAACTAATTTCATGTAGTAACTTTCTGTGAGGGAGCTTTTAGAGGTGGACGTCTGGTTCCTATCACCACCACTGTGAACAGTTCTGACTCGGTAAGTTTCTCTAGAACAGGGTGGAGATTTAGCAAATTTCAGTGGAATTCCCCTTTGATGACGCCAGTGTAACCTGTCCAGTGTGACGTTACCTTCTTGCGGAAGGCGACGAAGAGAAGGATGAGCGTGAGGATGAGGAAGAGCACGACTGCGATTCCGATCAGCTCCTCCTTCCCCACGTACGCGTGTCCCGCCTGCATGTCTGGCACCAGCACCGGCCGCACCGAGCAGGACCGCCCGACGAAGCCCACCGTGCAGTTACAGTAGAACGAGCCGAAGGTGTTTACGCACACGCCGCCATTCTCACACTGCTCGCTCTCGCACTCGTTCACATCAGAGTCACACCTTCAGAGAGAGAGAGAGAGAGAGAGAGACCATTAAACACAATCAATGGGGCTCCTAACAACCACCTGGAAGACCTGGTCGACCCCAAAACTGCCCCCATCAGATAAACAGCACTTAAAGCTTTCATCTCTGAGAGAGAGGAGAAAATCAAGCTGCTTCAGATCTGAAAACATCCACAGGTGTTTCTGTCCATCCTTCCACTGTGAGAAGACGACTCAGCGCTGTGGGTCTGAAAGGATGTGTAGCTGATCAAGAAGAACCTCACTGAGAAAAGGAGACGGACACATCAAACAAAGAAGCTGAACGATGGACTGACCACCCCAGAGTCCAGACCTCAACACCACTGAATGGGTTTGATTACTTCAGAAAATGATCAACCAGCTTCTAAGACTGAACTTTGGAGGTGTGTCTGCAGATTCTTTGAGGAACTGAAAGTGAGGCTCCTGAAAAGAATGGAAGCTGGAATGAAGGGAGAGAGAGACTCACTGACACAGCTGACAGTAGACAAATGAAGAACTTAGACTTTATGGCTGTTTTGACCTGATATTAAATAAAGAAAGGGGGTCTCTGAGTTTTGCAGTATGTTCAACCACACACACACACACACACACACACTCAAACACACACACACACACACACACACACACACTCAAACACACACACACACACACTCTCATACGTGTGTGTGTTCTTAATGTCTTTGAGGTGGCGCATTCATTTTTCACTGTCCTTAACTCGGCTGTTTCATTTTTATTCTTCAGAGCACATCAAAGACAGACGCACCCGAGTGTGTGTGTGTGTGTGTGTGTGTGTGTGTGTGTGTGTGTGTGTGTGTGTGTGTGCGTGCTTTAATTAAGTTGTGCTAAGAGTGTGTGTGTCACAGATAGAAGGGATGGGTGACTAAATATAATGTAAGCGAAAGTTCGGCCTGTGAAAAATAGTGTTTTAAGTTTTGTGTGTGTGTGTGTGTGTGAGAGTGTGTGTGTGTGTGTGTGTGTGTGTGTGTGTGTGTGTGTGTGTGTGTGTCAGTGAGCGAGTGTTAAATGTCCAAATAAAAGCGCAGTTCCTCTGGTTAGTAATGAAGTGCATTAGCATAGCCCAGGAGAGACTGCAGCGGTGTAATCTTCCTCTGACCAGAGAGAGAGAGAGAGAGAGAGAGAGAGAGAGAGAGAGCAGAAACTTTGAGCAGAAAGAATGAACGCTTCCTGTGGTGAAAAAAAAAACAGATAAATGCTGCCCTCTGCTGTTGACAGACAGCACTGCAGTAAAACTGACCGAAGGATGGAACACTAACTGTCCACTTTATTAAAAACACCCACCTTGTGTTTCCACTCACCGGCCACTTTATTAGAAACACCCACCTTGTGCTTCCACTCACTGTCCACTTTATTAAAAACACCCACCTTGTGTTTCCACTCACCGGCCACTTTATTAGAAACACCCACCTTGTGCTTCCACTCACTGGCCACTTTATTAGAAACACCCACCTTGTGCTTCCACTAACTGGCCACTTTATTAGAAACACTAACCTTATACAGATGTTTATATAACCCATTCATCACTGGTCAGTTTCTGACCACAGGACTGCTGTGCTCCAGATATTATTTAGGAGGTGGACCTGATGATGAATGAGGTACAGCAAGGCTGATAAACATATCCAGCCAATATCAGCTCTGAGGTCAGAAACTGACCACTGATGAAGGACTAGCACAAACTGTACATCAGCAGATGGGCTACAGATGGAGCTACAAGGCAGGGGTTTCTGATAAAGTGGCCGGTGCTACTGCAGTTAGTTTGTAATTCACAAAGTTTGAATATAATCCTGCTTACAGTGTAATATGGGAAGTGTTTTCAGTCCGCCGGGCTCCTTATCGGAAAATTAAATCTAAAACAGGGTCTGAAATGCAAATGACCCTCGACAGATTGCTGGACCTTCTGGATAACAATCAGAAGTGTCACCGAGAACAAAAGGAAAAAGCAGCTTTTGGCACTTTTTGGGGAAAAACGAACTTTTCTGAAAGTTTTTAATAAATCAGCTACTTTTTCTGTTGGTTTGCAATAACTTAACATATTAAACAGGAGCTGATTGGATCTTTTTATCATTAAAAAAAAACGGCAAAAACTTCAGGAACACCTGCCAAACGTCCTACACCGGGAACAAAGCCAAAGCCACACACTGTATCCCCTCGTCCTTCACTCTTTACCAAGGAACACTTGAAGAACCTCTTTTCCTCAGAGTCACTGCTGGACTGAGAACCGAAAACATCCCCTCCTGTGGGCAGCGTCCTGTGACCACTGATGAAGGACGAGAGGATGACCAACACAAACTGCGCAGCAGCAGATGAGCTATCGTCTCTGACTTTACATCTACAAGGTGGACTGACAAGGTAGGAGTGTCTAATAGAGTGGACAGTGAGTGGACACAGTGTTTAAAAACTCCAGCAGCACTGCTGTGTCTGATCCACTCAGACCAGCACAACACACACTAACACACCACCACCACCACGTCAGTGTTACTGCAGTGCTGAGAATGATCCACCACCCAAATAGTACCTGCTCTGTGAGGGTCCATGGGGGTCCTGACCACTGAAGAACAGGGTGCAGAGAAACAGATGGACTACAGTCTGTAACTGTAGAACTACAAAGTGGACCTGTATGGTCAGTGGAGCTGATACAGTGGTGTGTGTGTGTGTGTACTGACGTGATTCCAGTGTATCCCCTCTTGCAGCTGCAGATGAAGGCGTTCCCGATGGGTTTACACACGCCGCCGTTCTGGCAGGGGTTCGGCACACACACGCTGATCTCGGTCTCACAGCGCCCCCCGGTGTGCAGTGCACTGCAGCTACAGGAGAAACCTGAATAAAACAAACAGAGATTCACGGTATGTTACGTTTACACTGTTTGCATCATTCAGTTCTACTCATAACTAAAAAATCTGGATTATATTCATACTGTACACATTCATTATTTACACGTCGTTTTTCTAAGTGATTTTATTTACGTATTCATTTCAGCTCTGCATAATGATTCTAACTTAACTGTAAAAGAAAGCAGTCTATAAATGTACTTTACAAACTTTACACTTTTCATGTTTCGAGTCAGATTGCATGAGATTGCTACGAGTCAGATTGCAGTAGAGGTTGGCAATATGGCAAAAATGTAATATCACGATACTGAAATATATTCAATTTTACGATACGCAACTTTATAGCTGGAACAGAGAAAAAGAGTCGGCTGTGCTACATTTAAAACATACAATCAAAAACTGTTAACACTGATTTTAATTCGGTATTGTAGTACGTACCAATGATATCTAAGGAACTAAGGAGGTGAAAACATCTTAAATCTATTCAATTTATCTAACATTTCTCTTTTTGAGTTTGTTATGAAAATATTATAACATTTTTAACTTGTTTTAAGTCATTTCATCCAGTTAAAGCGTCATTTCTCTGACAGATAATTTTAATTGTTTCAAATGTTAAATTTTGATGCTCATGTAAAATACATTTATTCCAAGAAATAATGCTTGAAACGAGCAAAATCATCTTCACTTAGTTACTGCACTGTAAAAAATGATATATTGGCAAGTTTTAAATACAGTTGATACATAATATTTCTCATTTTAAGATTATTTAATGCATTTTTAAACAATGTTTACTTGTTTTAAGTGATTTTAGTAAGAAATGATCCCAGTATATTGGCAGATAATTGTGCTTTTTGTAAGAAATATGCCTAAAACAAGCCAACTTATCTGCCAACAGAGTGAAATGACTAAACTTAACTTACTAAAATCACTTAAAACAAGTAAAAATGCCTAAAAGTAAGTTAAATAATCTTGCAATGAGCCTACAACAGTCTTAAAATGAGAGACTGCTGTCCATTTTCTCACATAACTTTTATATAACTATGAAATAACTTTTCGTGAGCGGAGCATAAACAGGTCAATTGTGCGACTAGTTTTAAAAAGACACGCTAACAGCTACTAAGTCAGCGTTCAGTATCAGTGACTGAGGAGTTGATCAGGTGAGTTATTAGAGCTGTTTGTCTCCTGCAGAACAAACGGAGTAAAAGTAAAACCCCAATTATTCACAGTGCAAGATTAACGAGGAGAGATGAGCTCAGAGACGCAGCATTAATTCACACATTAATCACACACAAACGCACACATTAACACTTTTAGGTCAACCTAGAGTCCCGAGTCAAGATATTTTCAAAAGTACTACTGAACTTAATTTAAACAATCTTTATATTAAAAGATAAATTTTGATGATTTTTTGAGAATGTTGGGTGCACAGGATTAAAATAAAAACGAACTCAGCATGAAAATGAGCTCAGCCAATTAAAAACAAGTGGTAATTTGAACTGAATTTAAACAAAAACAGAAACCAAAAGTTGTACAACGTTTACAGAAATGACAGCAAAATGATGGTGAATGTACAAAGCTGAAGTTGACTTTTTTCGCCAGCAGCTTCTTCCGTGGATTTTCCATTCCACCTTAAATGGTGCAGCAGTTACAATCCAGTGCCTGACTGCTGCACCATTTAAGGTGGAACGACAAATTCCAATACAAAGCAGGCGGATAAAAAGTCAACTTCAGCCTCGTGGTGAATGTTTTGCTTGTTTTACCTGCAGAAGCTGTTAAAATCGGTCAAACAGAGATGCAGTGTTTCTTTAGTTTTGCTATCATGACGAAAATGACTGGTAAGTTTCTCTAGTAAGAAAGTAAGGGCTAAAAAAAAGGAGGCAAGAAAGTCAACATTTGCTACCAAAGTCCGTATATACCAACTTTACTCTGTTTGACCAAGTAGAATTTCGAGATATAAACATTAATACGGTGATTTTTTTTTTGTAAATCAGGCTGTAAAGAGACTACTGTCCTATCATGTACATCACCACCTGTTTTTAGCTTCAGTGCTCAGTGTTAGCAGCACTGCTCAGTTTCTCTTTGCTCAGTACTCAGTGCATAACATATTATTTTGCATAAAACGGCTTTGTTTGAAATTGTTCGTCGACTGAGCTGTCTGTAAAGGCTGTGTTTTGTAAAGTGTGAGTATGAAACTATGAAACATGCAGCTGCTTACAAGTGCTGCTCTGACAAAACTCATTTCCACTGTAGCGCTACTCAATCCAAGCTAACAAATCAGCTAGACTTTAATGATTTAACTGTTAAGGTATATTGCACTCATTTACACTAACAACTACTTCATTCTAAGTAGGTTACTCAGGAGTAACAAGTGGCAGTAAGTTACTCAGACTCGGTATTGGTGAGTACTAAACGTATGTACTCATACTCGTCTGAAAAAAATGGTATAGATGCATCTCAACAAGCTTGACCAAGGGTACCCAAACTTTTGCACACAAGTGTATATAGGTTGAAAACTGGGGACTCTGATTTTTTTGTCCCCGGTTGTCTGGAGGTCCCCAGTTTGCAGGTGTGTATTCTGACATTTGTCCCCAAAATGTGGCCAAAGTCAACTCAGGCAAACATAAAGACACACACACACACACACACACACACACACACACATTCAGAACAGAAGACGTGGTGTGTGTTAATTATGAGGTGAACAGGGCTCAGCTGTACAGTAATTACAGCAGAATAAGAGTATAATCACATCCATTGACGACGAGCGTGGATTAATTATGCAATAAGTATGAAGGCGTCCTCAGGAGACGGGCTTCATGAGGACACAGAGACTTGCGTACTCACTCAAGGGATGCACCGATATTAATATTTATACAGAATATCATATCCAGCAAATGCCCTGACTGATGCTGTGGGTGCAGGACAAGGTGTTAATTTAACACACATTTAAGCGTTTTTAATTTATGACTAACTATAAATATACATACTATGACATTATAAAGTCTTGCATGTATATAAATTTTGCAGCAGATATAAGGTTTTATTATTGTTTTAATTCATATATTGATAACCTTACCAAGTACTGATTAACTCAGTATTAGTGATAACAGAATCATGGTGTAATTTTATATTAATTATTGACTGTATTTCATGCACTTCTGTTGAAAACGTTCACTGCATTCTACATTTGAAAACCGTCTTTTACAGATTTTGCCTAGTTTTTGTCATTTTTTAACACTGAAAACATAAAGGAGAAGTTATTTTTGTGAATGTATGAATTGGAAACAAAAATGTAAATATATTAAATCTATTAAATGTATTTTTTTTCCTATCAAAACAAACATTCATTGTGTAACTAACCATGTAATCATGCAATTAAATTACATAAAATTACATTACATACATAAATTACATTAAATTAATTAATTAATTACATTTTTATAGCATTCTGCTAATTTTTTGAAACCTGTGAAGTTGCTAACATGGACTAACATTTAGAATCCTTTAGCGCATTTACCAAAATTATTTTTATATTATTGAAAACACTGATTCCAAATATTTAATATTTTATTTAATTTTTAATTTTGGAAAACAGTAAATGCAGAAAAAATGAAAACCTAAAACACCCACCTCCAGAGGGCAGGCTGACACAGGTGGCGCCGTTAAGGCAGGGCTGGTTGGCGCAGGCATCCGGGTACAGGACGCACCCCAGTTTGAGCTCGGACAGCCCCACCACCTCGGCATAGCGGCTGCGCTTGTTCTGCAGCGGGAGCTCATTATCGTTCAGAATGATGGAGTCCAGGCAGCCCTGGAACCCGTTACTGACCCGTGGGGCCTTCCGCTCGGTCAGCCCGCGGGTGTCTGGCGGCAGTACCTGAGCCCCGAAATACAGTGACCAATCGGAACCCGGTGGACGGAACCTGGGCGGAGCCTGGCGCCGCAGCACCGAGCCGTCATCCAGAGACAGGCTGCTGAAGTTCCCACCCAGCTCCAGGGTCACTTGGTGCCAGTTCCCGTCATTTATGGGCCAGCTGGAGATGCCCAGCACTCCGGGACCACCTTTATCACAGTCTAGCTGGAACCAGAGACGGCCATCTTCAATCTGTCAATCAAACACAGAAGGAGGTGGAGCTCAGAGAAAATGAGATTTCCTTAGATTAGATTAGATTAGATTAGATTGAGTTTGTTGTCCATTTGCCTTTTAATTTTTCTTATATACACATACAGAATAGTCAAATCAGTACATTACAGGGAGGGAGTGTGCATGTGGGGACTTTCTTGGAGTTTTGTAAGTGTTTTTAAAAAATCATGTGCTTTTTACATAAAATATGAAATGTTCCTCAACTTTTGTTCAGGCCACATTTTATATATATATATATTTTTTTTTCCCAATATGCACAGAATAAAATGTATAGAAGTTTGTTCTATGTAGAGGATGTATTAATGTATTCTACTTTAAAAATCTGTAAAAGAGAAAGAAATTTGACCCCTAACTTTTTATTGCCCAAACATTTTTTTATTCATTACTTATACATTTTAAATATTATAATTTAAATGTTAAAAGTATAATTTATTATAAGATTAATTAATAAAAATAAAAATTAGCCCTGATGCATTGTGGGGACAATAGATAGTTATTTATCAATAAATAATAAACTGTTATTATATTTGTCTAAATATTTTCAAACTGCCAAAACATTTTGCAGATGCAGAAGTTTCAGAACTTTCCAACTTACAGCTGCATAGAGCTAGCATTATATGAAAATTTAGGAACTGCAACAAAACTGGTTATATATTTCTGGTTGAAACTTTTGAGTGGTAGCGTAAACGTGACCTACGCTGTTAAAATTTTGAAACAGAATAATAGTAGCATAACGGAATAAGAAAGAACGACTCAGCGTTTTTTTCACATCAGTGTTTTTGTTATAGATGTTTTAACGTCTTAAAGACGTCACTCGGTGCTTTGGCCCCGTCATTGCCACAGAACTCAACTACACTGACAGGTGCTGCTGTTGTGGTTGTTGTTATAAGGTGTTACCTTAAGCACGGTGCACGGCTCCGGCCGAGTGTACATGATGATGCCTTTACTCTGCAGCGTTCTGATCCGGAGCTGCAGCTTCATCTCTTCTCTCCTCCCTCCGTCGATTATACGGTACTTTATGTAGCTGTTCCCGGAGAAACTCAGAGACGTGTGGCCTACAGCGCAAACACAAACAGGACGCACACACAGCAGGAATGAGCTGAAAAAGAATGTTCAATTCTATTAAAACAGATCCTCAACATCAAGCAGGCGTTCTGGGGGGGAAATGTTTCCCAAAATAAGCCCAGCATCAACTTATAGGTGTGACACGGCAGGATTTTTGACTCAGCGGTGCTCGGCCAGGCCCACAGCTTTAACATCACGTTCACCTTCTTCCTGCAAACCTGCAAAAGTAGCACTCTGCTGCCCTCTGCTGGACAACAGCAGCTCCTAACACTTACAAGAGCATCTTTCACCCGTGTTTAACTCGGTGGTGTTTCACAAAGCAGGATTTACAGCCAGACAGCTTCATCCTAAAGGCAGATCTCTCACATTACAGCTTAACCACTGTCAGGGACCAGAGTGCACAGCGAATGCTGGTGGTGCTGAAATAATGTATGCATAATATACCTGACATTAACAAATATTTGCCTTTTTTCCATTTGAACTTTTTTGATACTTTAACTTGCACATCAGACACACATCTTCACTCTGCTCTCTCGCTCTTGACAAAGCTTATGCAAATGAGCTGACTGGCGACCAATCAGATTGCTGATATGTGGTGCTGTAACTGACTGTGTTACGTCCACAGTCATGCAGTGAGATTCAGTACCAGAATGCACATCAAACGGCTGATAAAATGTTATTATTATATAATGAAGATTGTTTTTTAAGAAGTTTAGAAACAGTATTAGGCTGCTCTGGGGTTCAGATCTGGCCTCTATCTCTGCACACACTTCCTCTTTAAACCTCAGCCTGCATGTGGGTGAGATTTGCACCCCCCAGAGTGGCCGGCTGTTGTCGCGGGAAGCGATTCGGTCCACTGTGATGAAAATACAGTGTTAACTTTAAAATTTAAAACCATAAATAAAAATGGAAAAATACGAACTTCTCTCTAAAGCAAGTCTGCAAGTCTTTGCTACACACACATTTTTAAAAAGTTCAGCTCCGTATTACTATTATAGAATTTAACATAACTATTTTAGCAATTATTTTAGCAGACGCAGTCCTGAAATCAGGGGGGTGCTGCTAATATTGGCAACCTGTGGGTTTATCGATATCAGCAAAAACGATGTCTGAAACCCTCACACACACACACACACACACACACACACACACACACCTGCACACTCTCCGAGTTTCCCCGGCGGACACTGACAGGCGTACGGTCCTCTGTTACTGTCCGTCTTCACACACTGCATATCACCTGGACACGCCATGTCCTCACACACCTCAGACACAGCAGAACAACTACCGTCTGAGAGAGAAAGAGAGATAGAGAGAGAGAAAGAGAGAAAAATAAGAGGGGAGAGAGACATAGAGACATAGATAGAGAGAGAGAGAGATGCAAAAAGTGAATAAAATAAATAAACATTATATTTCTGTGAGTTCTATATAATATATATCATATATTGATATTTTAAGATCAACATTCTCCAATAAAACTAACACTAATAAAAATGATGCGTGTGTTTGTGTGTATATATGTGAGTGTTTATGTGTGTGTATATATCTGTGTGTGTGTATTTTTGTGTGTGTGTATTTTTGTAAGTGTGTGAGTGTATATATCTGTATGTGTGTGTGTATGTGTGTGTGTATATCTGCATGTGTGTGTGTGTGTATCTGTATGTGGGTGTGTGTGTAAGTATATGTGTTTGTGTATAGGTATGAAGGTGTGTGTATGTATGTGTGTATATGTGTGTGTGTGTATATATGTATGTAGGTGTGTGTATGTGTGAGTGTGTGTATGTGTGTGTGTGTAGGTGTGTGTGTGTTTGTGTGCGTGAGTGTGTGTATATATATCTGTATGTGTATATGAGCGTGTGTGTATGTGTTGTGTGTATATATATGTGTGTGTGTGTGTGTGTGTGTGTGTTTTTGTGTGTGTGTGTATATAACTATGTGTGTGTGTGTGTGTGTGTGTGTGTGTATGTGTGTTGTGTGTATATGTGCGTGTGTGTGTTTTTGTAAGTGTGTGTGTATATAACTGTATGTGTGAGTGTGTGTGTATGTGTGTGTGTGTACTGACCGCTGCACACACAGCGAGTGCTCCTGTGGAAGCGCGGGGAGACGAAGCTGGTCTTGGTGGAGCTGTACGTGAGCAGTGAGTGGGAGTCGAGGGTGATGCTCTGCTCACACTGAGCCTCTCTGCAGTCCAGCCCCGAGCAGTTCTTATCCAGCACCGCCGACACGCGCAGTACAGAGTCCAGCTGCCTGCGCGCAGAGCTCAGCTTCTGACTCACAAACGCCGCCTGGTGGTGGACAGCAGGAACTCATATCACAGCACTCTCCGGTCAAACAGTGACAATATATCAGTCAATGAAGAATTAGCAGGATTTCTCAGTTTAGCCAGATAACTTTAGCCCAAAGTCAAGCCTGACCAACAGGAGACGAGCTGAGGTACATTCTTATTGGACAGTCCTCAGGTCTGGGCTTCAGTTAGCTAACTGAGAAATCCTGCAGGACCCACAGGTGTACATGAACAAATGTCATAACATACTAATATTTATTGATTTTAAACAAACAAATTAATTAATAAACTATCATATATATTGTAACGTTATTATATACTGACACACAATGTTATGATATATATTATCATGACTGCTTATAAATGAAAATGATGCGTGGCCACGACTTAGTAAAGCATGGGAACGAGATCCTAATTCACGGCCTGACTTAGTAATGAATGAAACGGAAAAATGATTTCCACTGAAATGAATGTAAATTGGGCTTGGAATGTGACCGGGCCTTTACAGCGACACACCTCCCACCCCGTACCTTATAGTACCCGCCTCCGTCGGGCGTCTCCACGGCGACCAACAGGTCCAGCTGACCCGTGGCCTCCACAGGCTGGACGCTGAGCACCCGCAGGGCCTCGGGGCGAGATGGGGGCGTCGCCATGGCGACAGCGATGGCGCGGCGGACGGCGGGCAGGTGTCGGTGGACGAAGTCGTGCGGGTCGACGCGGTCGAAGCGGACGGTGACGGCCTCACGCAGCATCGCCGGCGACGCCTCGGAGACCTCCACACTGACCGGGACGCTGACCAAGAAACGACCGTCGGACACCGTCGCGTTCAGAGAGTAACGGCCGGCGTCCAGACCGCTCAGAGCGATTATCCGGCCGTCACGGGGGCTAACCTGGAGAGAGAGAGGGAGAGAGAGAGAGAGAGAGAGAGCAGCATGGTTGGAATCATCACACTCTTGGTCATTAAAGGGCCCATATTCTACATTTTCATCACCATCTTGGTCATTAAAGGGCCAGCATTCTACATTTTCATCACCATCTTGGTCACTAAAGGGCCAGTATTCTACATTTTCATCACCATCTTGGTCACTAAAGGGTCCATATTCTACATTTTCATCACAATCTTGGTCATTAAAGGGCCCATATTCTACATTTTCATCACCATCTTGGTCACTAAAGGGCCGGTATTCTTCATTTTCATCAGAATCTTGGTCATTAAAGGGCCCATATTCTACATTTTTCTATTTTATTTTTTTCTATTTTTATTTTTTATTTTGATGTATGTTCTAAGTTTTGATTGGCTGCCCTGAAATAATGAAATAAGGTCTGATAAAAAAGCAGACAGTGCCAAAACATTCTTTTTAACTTCACCGTGAACGAGCGAGGCTAAACTACTCTAGGCCGGGTAGAAAGCTGTATGTAAATGCATTGGCTTTTGTGACATCACAAAAACTATGAATTCAAAACTTTCAAAAGTGGACTGCGTGGGCTGGGGAGCGAACGGTACATTTTACGATGTTGAGAATGTGTGTACTACATCAAACCTTGTTTAAAAAAAAAAGTGAAGACTCAGTTTTCCATGATATGGGCCCTTTAATATTCTCTAATAGACTAGATTATGTGGTTTACGATACTGTATGATACACTGTTACCTATAAACATGGACTAAAGTACTTTAGCATAAAGCTAAAAACAGTAGCAGCCTGAATTGTGCCCATACTTCTAATTTAAGCATGCAAGTTAGCATAATGCTAATAGGTAGAGCATAAGCTTTCATTAGTTGTTAGCATTAGCCTTGTAGCTCCACTGCAGAATTAAAGAAGCACCCCAAACATGTCTTGATTGACTACTGGGGGGGATACTGTTTGAACTATCGCTTTAAAGCCACCTTAAAGAGGCTGTTCTGCTGGTGCGTGTGTCCGTAGGTCAGGATGTCGAAGGTGTCCTGGTCAGTCGCGTGGATCTGGCCGATCACGCCGCCCGGGAACTCGTCCTCCATGGTGATGATGTGGACGTGTAGCGGAGACACCACGGGCCTGTGGACGCTCTCCTCTATCACACGCACGCTCACCACAGCTGTGGAGGACAGGGGGGGCCGGCCGGAGTCTCGCGCCTAAAGGAGGGGCAGACAGGGGGGTCAGGAATAAAATAAACCACTCAATAAATGTCAACTTTTTCCACTGCTGCCCAATAAACTCCAGCCAAGTGCGGCTCAGTGGTCAGAAACTGATCGCCCATGAAGGATGGCTAACACAAACTGGCCTACAGTCTCCGGCCTATGCAAGGCCTAGGGGTTTCCGATAAAGTGGCCAGGGACTGTAATGTTATTCATTTCTAAGTAAACAGAGTCGTTCAGAGTGGTTTGGTGTGAAACGCTCTGTTCTAGAGAAACTTACAGTCAGAACTGTTCACAGTGGTGGTGATAGGAACCAGACGTCCACCTCTAAAAGCTCCCTCACAGAAAGTTACTACAGTAAATGGTTATGAATTCACTGCCTGATGACTGAGACACTGTTTTAGGATAGTTTTGAGAAGAATTTTAAAGGCCTAAAGTGTATTTTTAAGATCCATAAATTACTCTAAAATGCAGCATTTTTTCACAAAAGGAACTTATTTACATCCGAACCATTTAATTATGAGGAAATTTAGAAAAAAATGTGGGAGAAAAATGCAAATATTAATAACAAATATGTTTTGTACTGAGATTATTTGTTGACTTATGTCACAAAGGTCCTTATGTCCTTTTTCTGCCTAATTATCATAATCATCATGTTTATCATCAACAATGTAGTTAGCTAAAATATTTACAGCAACATGCAAATCAGATTTTGTAATAAGCAGCAAAATTAAATCTCTATAATTAATATAATATAATATATATATAGTCAGAGCTGAAACACATTTGGGACTTTTAACTGATCTTGGACTTTTGGAGTTTAAAATCCTTTAGCTTTGAGTGACTCTAAACCTTAATTATGTTTAATTTTATTAAAACTAATGACAAAAGTGACATTTTTGTCACTACTGAAACAATCAAAACTCTACCCAAACTTTACCAAATGTTTCAGTAGTGACTGTTTCAGTAGTGACTGTTTCGGTGGTGACAATTTTAGCTCATTTTGAGCTCAAAAACTCAGCTGGTACATGACCAGCAAACACAGCTTTGAACAGCTGTTCACACAGAAAATCATCATATTTTACATTAAAAGACTAAAAAGTTCAGAATATCTGTGTTTCAGTAGTGACATTTCTTAATGTTCCACACTGATTTTCAGACTTTGGGACACATTTACTTCAAAACTATGTGATCTAACTGCTCACCATGTGGCCATGAGGGACAGGGACGCAGCCTCACTCCCTGCTCTAAAATATAGGGGCGTGGCTAAATGAGGCTCCGCCTACATACAAAAACTCTGTGTTTCGGTAGTGACATGAAAACATGGGACAGCATTTTAACTGAGTAGAATGGTCCAATACCACGCGAGTTCAAATTTAAGACAACTAAATACTTATTAGGGCTTTTAATTTGTAAACTGTCATTTCAAATTAAGAACGACCAGCAGACACCCTGTCTTTTCAGTGAGGGAACAAAAAAACAAAAAAACAAAAAAAACAGAACAATGAAACAAAGTGATGGTTTGGCTCTCACCTCCACCTGAATGGTGTACTCAGTGCCCTCTGACCTGCGGAACATCTGATTGGATGTTAAAAGCCCCTCCCTGTCCATCTTAAACCACCCCCCCTCGTTTCCCGACAGGATGCGGAAGTGAAAGGGCGGGCCGTTGTGGGTGGCGTCGTTGTCGATGACTGACAGCTGCAGGATGCTCGTCCCAATTGGCTTATTCTCCTGTCAATCAAAAAGATGAACAAATATAGTACTGTTCAAAAAGTGATGTTAACATTCTAAATATAATTTTTTTAGAACTTCATTTTAAACAACATTTTATTAGAACATCATTAAGAATATAATTTTACCAGAACTTCATTCTGAATATAATTTTATTAGAACTTCATTCTGAATATAATTTTATTAGAACTTCATTCTAAATATAATTTTATTAGAACTTCATCCTGAATATAATTTTATTAGAACTTCATTCTGAATCTAATTTTATTAGAACTTCATCCTGAATATAATTTTATTAGAACTTCATCCTGAATATAATTTTACTAAAACTTCATTAAGAATATAATTTTATTAGAACTTCATTCTGAATATAATTTTACTAGAACTTCATCCTGAATATAATTTTATTAGAACTTCATTCTAAATATAATTTTATTAGAACTTCATCCTGAATATAATTTTATTAGAACTTCATTCTGAATATAATTTTACTAAAACTTCATTAAGAATATAATTTTATTAGAACTTCATCCTGAATATAATTTTATTAGAACTTCATTCTAAATATAATTTTATTAGAACTTCATCCTGAATATAATTTTATTAGAACTTCATTCTGAATATAATTTTACTAAAACTTCATTAAGAATATAATTTTATTAGAACTTCATTCTAAATATAATTTTATTAGAACTTCATCCTGAATATAATTTTATTAGAACTTCATTCTAAATATAATTTTATTAGAACTTCATCCTGAATATAATTTTATTAGAACTTCATTCTGAATATAATTTTACTAAAACTTCATTAAGAATATAATTTTATTAGAACTTCATTAAGAATTTAATTTTATTAGAACTTCATTCTGAATATAATTTTATTAGAACTTCATTAAGAATATAATTTTATTAGAACTTCATCCTGAATATAATTTTATTAGAACTTCATTAAGAATATAATTTTATTAGAACTTCATTAAGAATTTAATTTTATTAGAACTTCATTCTGAATATAATTTTACTAGAACTTCATTAAGAATATAATTTTATTAGAACTTCATTAAGAATTTAATTTTATTAGAACTTCACTCTGAATATAATTTTACTAGAACTTCATTAAGAATATAATTTTATTAGAACTTCATCCTGAATATAATTTTATTAGAACTTCATTCTGAATATAATTTTACTAGAACTTCATTCTAAATATAATTTTATTAGAACTTCATTCTTAATATAATTTTATTAGAACTTAATTAAGAATTTAATTTAATTAGAACTTCATTCTGAATATAATTTTTTTAGAACTTCATTCTGAATATCATTTTTTTAGAACTTCATTCTGAACATCATTTTATTAGAATTTAATTCTGAATATAATTTTACTAGAACTTCATTCTGAATATATTTTTATAGGAACTTCATTCTGAATATAATTTTATTAGAACTTCATTCTGAATATAATTTTACTAGAACTTCATTCTAAATATAATTTTATTAGAACTTCATTTTTAATATAATTTTATTAGAACTTAATTAAGAATTTAATTTAATTAGAACTTCATTCTGAATATCATTTTTTAGAACTTCATTCTGAATATCATTTTATTAGAACTTCATTCTGAACATAATTTTATTAGAATTTAATTCTGAATATAATTTTACTAGAACTTCATTCTGAATATATTTTTATAGGAACTTCATTCTGAATATAATTTAGAAGAACTTAATATTATTCAGATGTTAATATTATTAAAACTTAAAATTAATTTTGGTAAAAACTTTATTGTGGCTATCAGTTTTACTAGAACTTAATTCTGAATAATCATTTTATTAGAATCGCACACTGGATGTTAATTTTATTACAACTTCTGGACATTAATTTTGCAAGAAATTCAATAGAACTTAATTCTAGAACTTCATTTTATTAGAACTTTATTCTGAATATTAATTTTATTAATTATTGTTAGAACTTTTTCTGGATGTTAATTTTATTAGAACTTCATTCTGGATGTTCTACAGCTTTAGAATCTTCTGTTCATTATTCTAGACACATTAACATTTCTACATCTGAACATTATCTGAAATCTATGAAGAAGAGATGATGAAGATGACGATGATGATGATGAGCAGATTATGATAATTTATTCATTAATCTGCTTTTGAACTGACTCTGTATTGTTATTGAGAACAGAGACAGTTAAACCTCAGACTGAGAGATGATCTGCTGTCGACTGAGATCTGGTTTTGATTGGCTGAACTGATCACTCTACCTGTATTACTGCCGTGTGATTGGCCGGGGTGAAGGTGGGCGGGTTGTCGTTGATGTCGGCAAGATCGATGTTTACCACCACTGTGGAGGACATGGCGGGGGTCCCACTGTCCAGAGCTCGGACCACCAATGCATAACCCGCAATCTAGAGAGAGAGAGAGAGAGAGAGAGAGACAGAAACAGAGAGAGAGAGAGGGAGAGAGAGAGAGAGAGATACATATAAATGAACACACACAGTCACTCAGACATATTTCAATTAGTTCCACTATCACTAGAACAATTAACGCTGCTATAATTTATTATATTTTACTAGATTTTATTATATTTTATTACATTTTTATTATATTTCATTAGATTTTATTACCGTTCTCACTTTTTTCTTCAGCCCATTAATGTAATTTACTGCTATTCTAAACTCTCTCTCTCACTCTCTCACTCTCTCACTCATTCTCTCTTTCTCTCTCTCACTCACTCTCTCTCTCTCTCTCTCTCACTCTCTCTCTTCTCTCTCTCACTCACTCTCTCTCTCTCTCTCTCACTCATTCTCTCTCTCTCTCTCTCTCTCATCTCTCTCTCTCTCACTTATTCTCTCTCCTCTCTCTCTCTCTCTCTCTCTTTCTCATTCTCTCTCTCTCTCTCTATCTCACTCATTCTCTCTCTCTCTCTCTCACTCTCTCTGGTTGTGTCTTTCTTTTTTTCTTTCTATTCTACTGTTATTTCTTTCTTTTCTTTATTTCTTGCTTTCTTTTCTTTTCTTTCTTTCTTTCTTTCTTTCTTTCCTTTCTTTCTTTCTTTCTTTCTTTCTTTCTATCTTTCTATTCTCTCTCTCGCGCTCTCTCTCTTTCTTTCTTTCTCACTCTCTCTCCGTCCTCTATGTCTAGAAGACAGAATCAATGCTTGCATAAGAGGTTATCATTGGTCAGAGTGATTGACAGCTGCCATGGCAACAGTATCCTTAGAGACAAAGCTCCATCAGTGATGCTGAATATAGAGCAGCGACTCAATCACAGCCTAAAGCCCTCTGAGCTGCTTTCTACACGTCGAAGGAATATTAGTAAAAGTTCATTAATTTTACTATTACTATTATTATTATTATGATTATTATTATTATATAAGAAAAACTTTTTACATCAAAACATCATTTTAATTCAGCTTTTTTAAGTATCTAATGCAACCAATGCAACCTAATTTATATTTTTATTGTACATCATTTTATTCAATTATATCTTTTTATTTTATTTATTTACAATCATTTTTACCTTCAGTGTTTCTGCTTCTCTATAAATTACTGTTATTATTATTATTACGTAAACAGATCTGCTTTGATGTTGCAGTGGGAGTTTGTTTCTCTCCTTCACTGTGGGGGGATTCTGTCGCCCCCTTGTGGCAGCGATTATATAACATGCGTCTAACAGAGACAGATTTGGGTAAAACTTTCTTCACTACAAATAACACCAGTACAGCAGGTGGCAACACTCAGTCCATCCTATAAACTATAAAATCATTATATGTTTATGATTATTATTCGTAATGCACAGCAACCCAAAATATTTACAGTGTTTTTTGTTTATGGTTTACCAAAAACAGATTAATCCTCATTCTGGAAAGGAAAGTGTCTCTAATAGAGATTCATAAGTGATATATAACCTATAAATCTCTATTATAAAGTCGTTAGGCTCTGTGTAGAGCTGCTGTGAAGCTGTGCTGGGTTTATATGAAGGTCCCTCTGAGGACACTCAGCTGTAGATGGACTACCAGGGCAGCAGTACAGTATGAATATCCAGCCAGCTGGTGACCATTTGGGCCTTTTTCAGGTTTTGGTCAGTAAAAAAGTTCCATTAGTTATAATGGAATATAATTAATACACTAACACTGATTAAATATCACAATATACAATAATTCAAAGTAATATGAATTCGTTTCTCTCCACTCTGTTCGTGCCGCTGCTTTCTGTTGCCATTTTTGACCTTCGTCTGCAAGCAGAGAACTGTGGGATGTGGCTGACTTTCAGTACTCAGCCAGATGGGGGCAGTCCTGCTTTTTGTCTAGTTTCAGATACAGCAAAGGTGAGGCAGTTGCCGTGGTAACGCCCGCAGTGACCGTTGCTCACCGTTTCTCGGTCCAGCTGCTTGTTCACTTTGATCTGACCCGTGACTGGCTCGATGAAGAACTGGTTCTCGCGGTCGCCGTTGACGATGGAGTACAGGATGACGCCGTTCACCTGGCTGTCCACGTCTTCAGCTGTTACCTAGGCAACCGGATCAAGGACAAGCCATCAGATCACAGAACCGTGTCCGGAAAGTTCTAATAAAAGCAGAAAAGTGCAGTTCAAGAAGAAAATGCAGTGACAGTGCAGATGTTGCAAGGTGGTTGCTATGATATCCCAAGTGGTTGCTGGGGTTTTGCTAAGAGGTTCCTATGGTATCCCACGTGGTTGCTAGAGCGTTGCTAAAAGGCTGCTATGGTATCCCACGTGGTTGCTACAGGGTTGCTAAGAGGTTCCTATAGTATCCCAAGTGGTTGCTAGGGTGTTGCTAAGAGGTTGCTATGGTATCCCAAGTGATTGCTAGGGTGTTGCTAAGAGGTGGCTATAGTATCCCAAGTAGTTGCTAGGGTGTTGCTAAGAGGTTGCTATGATATCCAAAGTGGTTGCTAGGGTGTTGCTAAGAGGTTCCTATAGTATCCTAAGTGGTTGCTAGGGTGTTGCTAAGAGGTTCCTATGGTACCCCAGGTGGTTGCTAGGATGTTGCTGAGAGGTTGCTATGGTACCCCATGTGGTTGCTAGGGTGTTGCTGAGAGGTTGCTATGGTATCACAAGTGGTTGCTATGATGTTGCTAGGAGGTTCCTATGGTATCCCATGTGGTTACTAGGGTGTTGTTAGGTGGTTGCTTGACAGTTGCTGGCATATTTAAGTTTGTTCCCTGTAGAGGATGTGCTAACTTGTTTTCATGAACACGTTACTGTATATCATTATTTATGAAGTTAATATTGATTAAAAACAACAAACGATTGAACGTTACTGTGTATCACTTATTGGTTACCTTGACAACAGTGTCTCCGATGTTAGCGTCCTCACTGATGGCCGCGCTGTAAACGTCGCGGCTGAACATCGGCGCGTTGTCGTTGACATCCGTCAGGTTGATGTTCACCATGGTAACCGCACTGAGGGGCGGAGTCCCACCATCTCGAGCTTCGACCGTCAGGAAGTAATCTTTACAGGACTCGAAGTCCAGAGGACGGGACACGGAGATCGCTCCTACACACACACACACACACACACACACACACACACACACGCACACACACACACACATTAAAACATTCTTTGTTTGTATCTATCATTAAATCCACCTCCTTGTTTCTACACTCAGCGTCCATCTTATCAGCTCCACTGACCATGTAGTTTTACTTCATACAGTTTCAGACTGTAGTCCATCTGTTTCTCTGCACCCTGTCCTGTGGACCCCCACAGGACCCCCACAGAGCAGGTATTATTTGGGTGGCGGATCATTCTCAGCACTGCAGTAACACTGACGTGGTGGTGGTGTGTTAGTGTGTGTTGTGCTGGTCTGAGTGGATCAGACACAGCAGTGCTGCTGGAGTTTTTAAACACCTCAGTGTCGCTGCTGGACTGAGAATAGTCCACTAACCAAAAATATCCAGACAACAGCGTCCTGTAGGCAGTGTCCTGTGACCACTGATGAAGGACTAGAGGACGACCAACACAAACTGTGCAGCAGCAGATGAGCTATCGTCTCTGACTTTACATCTACAAGGTGGACTGACAAGGTAGGAGTGTCTAATAGAGTGGACAGTAAGTGGACACAGTGTTTAAAAACTCCAGCAGCACTGCTGTGTCTGATCCACTCAGACCAGCACAACACACACTAACACACCACCACCACGTCAGTGTTACTGCAGTGCTGAGAATGATCCACCACCCAAATATATATACACATATGCAAATATCTGAAAGAGTCGATAAAGAGCAGAAAGCAAATCTCCAAAATAAAAGCGCAGCGAAAAAAAAATAAAAAATTAATCACAATCTGAACATATGCAAAGTGGGACAGCACTTCTCTCCACGCACAGCAGCCTCATCATCAAAGCACGGACTCGTTTGTTTCTCATCTCTCTCTGGTGCGTCAATTCAGCTCAATTTGATACCGTTTAATTATCCATGAGCGGTAATTACTATGGCAGCAGCAACAGCCAGCAAACAAGATCGACAGCACGCTCCGAACAAACGGGAGCTGGACGTGGGGAAGTGTGCGAGCCGGAGCGAGGGAAGGAGATTAACTCCGTGAAGGAGCAGGAAGCTGCGGGCTGGAGGCAGGAGGCTGCGGTTTTAGGACACCAACAGCCTCGGGCTCTCTATCTACCTGCTTTAGCGGCTGCCACAGCTAGTGCTGAGTTGCAAATCGAAATGAAGAATGCGAGTCGGAGAGTGTGTGCGGTCCTGCGGTGGTCAAATGAGTGCGGATGTGGACGGTAAACTGCAGGCTGGATTTGGACTGGCACTGAGCAGATAGTGAGCTGTCCCTCCAGGCGGCTTTAGCTGGGACAGTCGGTGGGCTGTAATGATGTACAGAGGTGCTGCAGTCGGAGATTATATTTGACACAGAGGGCAGGAAGACAGGAGAGGAACCCACGAGTGGACAGAACTTTTATAATAGGTGCTGATGGTGCTACATCCAATTATAGCAATTATTCAGTTACAGGACGACTGGACGGTATAACTGTGTGTTGTCTGATGAAGTACAGTATTAGAATGCAATGTATTATAGTATATTATAATATTGTATCGTCTAATGCATTACAGTATAATATAGTATATTAGAGTATAATACTATAATGCAGTACAGTCTTGCATATTTCAATGCAATGTATTAGAGTATATTATAATGTGATACAGTATTTTATAGTCTAACGTAGCACAGTATAATATAGTCTCAGAGTATAATTAGAGTATAATACTATAATGCAGTACAATGCTGTATATTTGAATACAAAGTATTATAGTATATTGTAGTTCAATGCAATGTAATGTACAGTACATTATAACTAAATATAGCATTATATATGCTAAGACATTAAAGTATTATATATTTTAATGAAGTGTACTACAGTATAGTATAATGCAGTATAATACTCTATAGTCTAATGTAGTATTAAATATTTTGTAGTCTAATGCAGTATTAAGTACTGTGTAGTCTATTGCAGTATAGCACTGTATAGTCTAAGGCAGTATAGCACTATATATTTTAATGCAGTATAGCACTGTATAGTCTAATGCAGTACACTATATTTTAAAGTAGTACAGTGCAGTCTAATGCAGTATTAAGTATTGTATAATGAAATTCAGTATATTATAATACAGCCTGTAGTTTAAAGTGCAGTATAGTCTAGTCTAATGCAGTGTATATTACAGTGCAGTATAGTCGAATGCAGTGTATAGTATATTAATGCAGTATATTTTTATAATGTATAGTGTATAGTCTGTTACAGTGCTGTATATTTTAGTCTAATGCAGTATATTTTTATAATAGAATGCAGTCTGTAGTATATTACAGTGCAGTATAGTATAGTCTAATACAGTGTACAGTCTGTCACAGTGCAGTAGTCTAATGCAGTGTATTTTTCATAATACAATGCAGTCTGTTGTATATTACAGTGCAGTATAGTATAGTCTAATGCAGTGTATAGTCTGTTACAGTGCAGTATATTTTAGTCTAATGCAGTATATTTTTATAATAGAATGCAGTCTGTAGTATATTACAGTGCAGTATAGTATAGTCTAATACAGTGTACAGTCTGTCACAGTGCAGTAGTCTAATGCAGTGTATTTTTCATAATACAATGCAGTGTGTAGTATATTGCAGTGCAGTATAGTATAGTCTAATGCAGTGTATAGTATGTTACAGTGCAGTAGTCTAATGCAGTGTATTTTTATAATACAATGCAGTGTGTAGTATATTACAGTGCAGTATAGTCTAATGCAGTATATTTTTATAATACAATGCAGTGTGTGGTATATTACAGTGCAGTATAGTATAGTCTAATGCAGTGTACAGTCTGTTACAGTGCAGTATACTCTAATGCAGTGTGTAATATATTACAGTGCAGTATAGTATTGTCTAATGCAGTGTATAGTATGTTACACTGCAGTATAGTGCAGTCTAATGCAGTGCATAGAATATTACAGTGCAGTATAGTATAGTCTAATGCAGTGTATAGTCTGTTACAGTGCAGTATAGTATTGTCTATTGCAGAATAGTATTGTACAGTAAAATGCATTACAGTGAAGTCTAATACAGTATTAAGTGCTGTAAAGTCTAATGCAGTATAGCACTGTATAGTTTAATGCAGTATAGCACTGTATAATCTAATGCAGTATAGCACTATATAATTTAATGCAGTATAGCACTGTATATTCTAATGCAGTACAATATAGTATATTTTAAAGTGGTACAGTGTAGTCTAATGCAGAATATTATTTTATCATACATATTAATGTATATTATAGTATAGTACAGTGCAGTAATTGAAGTATAGAGTAGTGCAGTATAGCATTGTGTGGTGAAATGCAGTACATTACAATGCATTCTAATGCACTGTAGTATTGTATAGTTAAAAGCAGATTATTATAGCACTGTACAGTGAAATGTATTATAGCATAACACAGTCTATTCTAATGCAGTATTAAGTATTGTACAGTATGCAGTATAGTATTGTGTACTTTAATGCAGTATAGAATTGTATAGTGTGCTGCAGTATATTACAGTATAGTTTAATGCAGTGCTGAGTACTGTATACTAAAATGTACCATATAGGACCATGTCATCTAATACAGTATAGTATTATATACTCACATATTACAGAATGGTCTGACGCAGTGTAGTGTAGGTCTGTCTGATGCAGTACAGTACAGTCTAAGACGGTATTTTATAGTCTAATGCAGTAAATAACAGTCAAATGTTATATAGCATAGCACAATCTAATGTACTATATTACAGTACTGTGGCCTGTGAAGTGTATATATTATTATTTTTAAACGTTGATGATGAAATGAATCCGAAGGTGTCACATGGTCTCTCCTCACCCGTGTGGACGTCGATGGTGAAGTGGCCCTGTTGGTTTCCGGATCTGATGCTGTAGTAGATGTCGGCGTTGGTGCCGATGTCTTTGCTGGCCGCGTACACGCGCAGCACCTCTGTTGCCACAGCGATGTCCTCGGGCAGCGTGGCCAGGTAGTCGCGCCTCTCGAAGACGGGAGGGTTGTCGTTGATGTCCAGGACCGTGATGGTGAGGTTGGTGAGCGACGAGAGCCGCAGAGGGACGCCCTGGTCAGACGCTCGGACCGTGATGACGTACAAGGACTGGATCTCGCGGTCCAGCGGACGTTCCAGAACCACCACGCCCGAGGACTTATCGATGGAGAAGAACCCATCGGCAGAGTCCATCAGGGAGTAGGCGACCTTACGGCTCTCTCCTGAGAGAGAGAGAGAGAGAGAGAGAGAGAGAGAGAGAGAGGGAGAGAAAGAGAGAGAGAGAGAGAGAGAGAGAGAGTGAGTGTGTATATGTGAGTGTGTGAGTCTGAGTGTGTGTGTGTGTAAGTGTATGAACGTGTGTGTGAATGTGAGTCTGTGTATATGTGTGATTGTGTGTGTGAGTGTGTGAGCGTGTGTGTGTGTGTATGTGTGTGTTACCGAGGTCGGGGTCGATGGCCTGCAGGCGTGTGAGCAGAGCTTTAGTGGCCGTGTTTTCATAAACGCTGGCCGTATAGTGGCTCATGCTGAACTGAGGCGGGTTATCGTTCACGTCCAGCAGCGTCACGGCAACGGCAGCATCACACCAGAGACCACCACCGTCTGTGGCTCGGGCAACCAGCGAGTACAGCGCCACCTTCTCTCGATCCAGCTCCACCGCTGTCTTCAACTCTCCTACAGAGATATATACATATACATTTTAACTGGTTTGCTGCATTTATATTATATGGTAACATTTATATTTTTCCAGTAAGTTAAATTCAGCAAATAATCAGCAAAAACACATGATTTGCAGTTCCATCATATATTGTCCATTTTCTAATATGTCTTATTAATCTCCTAAGGGGACATTTAAAAGAGAAAATTCAGAAACTGCTTTTTTAAAAAATACAATTCTTAGATCTGCTTTATTTCCTGTGAGACAAACATATTAGCCCCAATTAGCATGGCGCTAACTGCAAGCCTGAATCACATTTGCCTCAACCTGTGTGGTGTTCAGTATCTCTAGCAGACTTGATTCTGTGGTTTCTGACACTGTATGACTCACTGTAATCTATAAACATGGACTGAAGCGCATTAGCATAAAGCTAAAAACAGCAGTAGCATCTTGAAGCCTGGATTTGGTGCTCGTCTTGGCTGATCGACTATATTTAATGTAGGTTTGCTTTTGTTCCTTTATAGTTCAATCTGAAAAGCACATGCGGTACCTGTGTACGGGTGAATGATGAAGTCCTCGGCTCCCTGTCCTGAGAGCGTGTACTGAATCTGTGCATTAGAACCAGCATCTGCATCTGTCGCTTTAACCCTCAGGATCAGCTTCCCAACCGGAACGTCCTCAGAGACAGAGGCTGTGTGGACCGCCTACACAACACACATACAAATATATAGGCTATATATGGCCAAAAGGATGTGGACGCCCCTCCTCATTACAAGTGTTTTAGCCCTGCTAGATCTGCTCTAGACAACTGTAAGTGCTACTATTGTTAAACATCTAGCAGCAACAATAGATTGATGGAGAATGTGTTGTAAATAGTTCTACATAGAACCTTTTTGAAAATGGTTCTATACAGCACCAAAAACAGTTGCTTGACAGCATTACAACAGCAGAACCCTTTTTAGTGCTTTAGTTTGAGTGTTTGTGGTTCTGTGTAGAACCCTCGAAGATCCATCTTTGGATGTGTACAAATGGTTAATTGTGTACAATTAACCATTTCATATCAGACCACTTTGAAAGCCATGGTTTACATCACAACCACTGAATTACGAAGGAATTCTGAGAAAGTGGTGGAATTCCCATATAATAATTGGCAGTAGTTGAATGACATAGGGTTTTTGGAATTTTGAAAAAGTGGTGGAATTCCCCTTTAATAATTGGTAGTAGTTGAATTACATAGGAATTTTGGAATTGTGAAAAAGTGGTGGAATTCCCCTTTAATAATTGGTAGTAGTTGAATTACACAGGAATTTTGGAATTTTGAAAAAGTGGCAGAATTCCCCTTTAAAAATTAGTAGTAGTAGAATTCTGTAGGAATTTTGAAAAAGTGGTGGAATTCCCCTTTAAAAATTAGTAGTTGAATTATATAGGAATTCTGAAAAAATGGTGAAACTCTCCTTTAATAATTGCTACTAGCTGAATTACGTCGGAATTTAGAATTTTGGAATTTGAAAAAGTGGTGCAATTCCCCTTTAATAACTGGTAGCAGATGAATTATGTAGGAATTTTGAATTTCGGAAATTTGGAAAAAGTGGTGGAATTTCCCTTTAATCACTGGTCGTAGTTACAGAGTAATTAATAGGTCACTCACCGGGTCACAGACAGGGCTGTTGTCATTGATGTCCATCACCAGCACCTCCACGGTTGCCGTGGCTACGTGGAGTCCGTCGGTTGCCGTGACGTTGATGAGGTAACGCTCTTGATCCTCTCTGTCTAACGGCCGTTTAACGTACAGCTTCCATTCACTCTGGACCAAACCCAGCGCAAACACCCCGCCACGATTCCCCCCTGCACACACACACACACACACACACGCACACACGCACATACATACACTGACTATTAAAATCATTATTATGCATTATTATTCTATCCATCTGAATCACCACCCAAAAAATAAAGCTATAAAGTTTCAGTAATTATCTTCATCTATAAAAAAGACTGGAAAAGTAACCCCCCCCACCACCTCACACACACACACACACACACACACCTCACACACTCCAGCATGTGTTAATAACCTCTGAGAGTCCTCCGTCCTGACAGGCTCATTAGTGTAAATTATAATAATCACACCTTTTATTTTCATTTAAATAATCAGAAGCGCAAATTAAGGTCAAACTGTAATGATCTTTAACTGTAATTCATCACAATGAAGAGAAACAACATCACCACAACTCTCAGAGAGAGAGAGAGAGAGTGGGGAGAGAGAGAGAGAGAGAGAGAGAGAGTGAACGAGTGTGAAAAATTGGCAGACAGAATGAATTAAATGAAAACAGAGTAATCAAAAACAGTCGGCTTTGATAAGAGTCCAATTACTCTGCTCTTAACTGCAGACGAGCTCAAACAGACGCTGCTCCGCCGCTCATCTACATAAACTGCACTGTTTAACTCAGCTGGAGGCTAATAGCACACAGAGCAGCTCATACACACACTGCAATACTCTCTCGCCCTCACTCTCTCTCTCTCTCTCTCTCTCCCTCCTTTCCTTCCTCACTTCTCTCTCTCTCTCCTTTCCTTCCTTACTTCTCTCTCTCTCTCTCCTTTCCTTCCTTACTTCTCTCTCTCCTTTCCTTTCTCACTATTCTCTCTCTCTCTCCCTCTTTTCCTTTCTCCTTCTCTCTCTGCTCTTTCTTTTCTAACTCTCGCTCCCTCCTTTCCCTTTCTCTCTCTCTCTCCTTCCTTTTCTTTCTCACCTCTCTCTCACTCCCTCCTTTCCTTTCTCCCTCTCTCACTCCCTCCTTTTTCTCCCTTTCTCTTGCTCACTCCTTTCTTTTCTCTCTCCCTCCTTTTCTTTCTCACTTCTCTCTCTCTCTCTCTGTAAAAGGGAGAGAGTGTATGTTAGAGTGTGTGTGTGTGTGTGTGTGTGAGAGAGTGTGTGTGTGTGAGAGAGAGAGAGTGTGTGTGTGTGAGAGAGACTATGTGTGAGAGAGAGTGTGTTTGTGAGAGAGAGTGTGTGTGTGTGTGTGTGAGAGAGAGAGAGAGAGAGAGAGTGTGTGTGTGTGTGTGTGAGAGAGAGAGAGACTATGTGTGTGAGAGAGAGAGTGAGTGTGTTTGTGAGAGAGAGAGTGAGTGTGTTTGTGAGAGAGAGAGAGAGAGAGAGTGTTAATAACAGGCTCTTAGCCCTTGCTGACAGTGTGTGAAAATCAGCTGTAGTGGGTGATTTTACCCAGAATGCACTGGGCGCTCTGTAAAGCACTCTCAGTGCTGTGAAGGATGAATAGACTCTTATCAAGATCAGTCTGAAGATCAGCGTAAGGTCTGAGACCAAAGTTTGAAGATCAGTCTAAAGATCAGTCTGAATATCAATGTAAGTTTGAAAATCAGTCTGAAGATCAGTCTGAAGATCAGCGTAAGGTCTGAGACCAAAGTTTGAAGATCAGTCTGAATATCAATGTAAGATCTAAGACTGTAGTTTGAAGATCAGTCTAAAGATCAGTCTGAATATCAATGTAAGTTTGAAAATCAGTCTGAAGATCAGTATGAGATCTGAGACTGCAGTTTGAAGATCAGTCTGAAAATCAGTGTGAAGATCAGTCTGAAGTGTAGTCTGAAGATCTGAGGCCGCAGTTTGGAGATCAGTCTGAAGATCAGTCTGAAGATGAGTCTGAGATCCGAGACCGCAGTTTGAAGATCAATCTGAAGATCAGTTTGAAGATGAGTCTGAGTTTGAAAATCAGTCTGAAGATCAGTATGAGCTCTGAGACTGCAGAGTGCAGATCAGTTTGAAGATCAGTCTGAGATCTGAGACTGCAGTTTGAAGATCAGTCTGAAGATCAGTCTGAGATCTGAGACCGCAGTCTGAAGATCAGTCTGAAGATCAGTCTGAGATCTGAGACTGCAGATCAGTTAGAAGATCAGTTTGAAGATCAGTCTGAGATCTGAGACTGCAGTTTGAAGATCAGTCTGAAGATCAGTCTGAAGATCAGTTTGAGATCTGAGACTGAAGTTTCAAGATCAGTCTGAAGATCAGTATGAGATCTGAGACTGCAGTCTGAAGATCAGTCTGAAGATCAGTCTGAAGATCAGTATGAGATCTGAGACTGCAGTTTTGAAGATCAGTCTGAAGATCAGTCTGAAGATCAGTTTGAGATCTGAGACCGAAGTTTCAAGATCAGTCTGAAGATCAGTTTGAGATCTGAGACCGAAGTCTGAAGATCAGTCTGAAGATCAGTCTGAAGATCAGTCTGAAGATCAGTCTGAGATCTGAGACTGCAGTCTGAAGATCAGTCTGAAGATCAGTCTGAGATCTGAGACCGAAGTTTGAAGATCAGTCTGAAGATCAGTATGAGATCTGAGACTGAAGTCTGAAGATCAGTCTGAGATCTGAGACTGAAGTCTGAAGATCAGTCTGAGATCTGAGACTGCAGTCTGAGAGTGTGAGGTTGTTTTAAGACTGCAGTGGTTAAAGACCAGCATTTATCAACAATGATCAACATCAGAATCTCTCTCTGTTTATCTCTCCCTCTCTTTCTTTTTCTGTTTTCTCTCTTTCTCTCTGTTTATCTCTCTCTCTTTTTCTGATTTCTCTTTCTCTCTCTTTCCCTTTGCATGTTTCTCTCTCTCTCTCTCTCTCTCTCTTTGTTTAAATCTCCTGTTTTAGGAGAACTTAAAAGGGCAAACAGCCTCTAATAGACTCTTCACACCCTCACAGCACAGAGAGAGAAAAAGAGAGAGAGAGAGAGAGAGAGGAGAGAGAGAGAGAGAGAGGAGGGGAGACACAAAGAGGAAAAAGAGTGAGAGAGGAAACAGAAGGAGAAAAGGAAAAAAGAAAGAAAGACAAAAAGAAAGAAAATGAGACAGAAAGGAAAAAGATAAAGAGAAAAAATAAAGTGTGTAGTATATGTGTGTGTGTAGTGTGTGTAGAATGTATATAGTGTCTGTGTGTAGTAAGTGTGTGTAGTATACCTGTAGTATGTCTGTATGTTTTTAGTATGTTTGTGTGTGTCTGGTGTGTGTATATGTGTGTAGTATGTGTCTATATCTAATATTTGTGTACTGTTTGTGTGTCTACTATGTGTGTAGTATGTGTATGTGCATAGTGTGTGTTTGTAGTATGTGTGCGGGTGTGTGTGCAGTATGTGTGTGTGTGTGTGTGAGTGTACTCTGTAGTGTGTGTGTTAAATAAGTGTGCAGTATATATATGTGTGTGTGTAGTCTGTAGTGTTTGTGTTAAATGAGTGTGCAGTATATATATGTGTGTGTGTGTGTGAGTGTAGTCTGTAGTGTGTGTGTTAAATGAGTGTGCAGTATATATATGTGTGTGTGTAGTCTGTAGTGTGTGTGTTAAATGAGTGTGCAGTATGTGTGTGTGTGAGTGTAGTCTGTAGTGTGTGTGTTAAATGAGTGTGCAGTATGTGTGTGTGTGAGTGTAGTCTGTAGTGTGTGTGTTAAATGAGTGTGCAGTATGTGTGTGTGTGAGTGTAGTCTGTAGTGTGTGTGTTAAATGAGTGTGCAGTATGTGTGTGTGTGTGTGAGTGTAGTCTGTAGTGTGTGTGTTAAATGAGTGTGCAGTATATATGTGCGTGTGTGTGTGAGTGTAGTCTGTAGTGTGTGTTAAATGAGTGTGCAGTATATATGTGTGTGTGTGTGTGTGTGTGTTTCTGTAGTGTGTGTGTTAAATGAGTGCAGTATATATGTGTGTGTGTGTGTGTGTGTTTCTGTAGTGTGTGTGTTAAATGAGTGTGCAGTATATATGTGTGTGTGTGTTCAGTATGTATGTGTTTATGAAATGCTGTGTGTTTCTGTCTGTCTCTAAGTTACGATAACAGCACAGAGGCTGCAGCTTAATATAAATTCAGTCTCAGTCAAGGTGTGTGTAGTATGTATGTAGTATGTGTGTGTGTGTTGTCTGTGTGTGTGTGTGTGTGGTTAGTGTGTGGTATGTGTGTGCGTCTGAGTTCGGGGTCTTCTGAATTATAAAACACAGCAGGTCCCTAATGCGATGTTATGAATGTCTGAGCTGCTGGTATCCAGTCCTGCACCTGAGTGTGTGTGTGTGCAGTATGTTGAACTCCTCCTCAGCAGAGACGACACTCAGTCACATCCTCACTGAACATGAAACAGTATGTAGTGCACAGCTGCTCTCCTCAGCAGGACTACCGGCGCGTCGCGATTACGGGGCTGAGACCTTCCGAGGTCCCATTTCTCGGCCGCAAACGTCATAAGCGCCATCCCATTTCAAAAGAACGCGGAGGGTCCTCGAAATGCGGCCGACAAAATGTGACCTTCTTCTGGCCGAAATCTGAGGATGCACCTATGTATCCTTCTCATCCCTGAGTTCCCATGAGCCTCAGGGGCTGTATTACAGAAACTTCCTCTCTTTTCGTCCTAAGTTAAGATCTGACAGGTCAAGAGAAGCAAATCTGACCTTAATTTAGGAATTTTATCTCATCTTACATCATCTCATCTCAGGTTAGGAAATCTTAACTTACTCGATCGTTATTGACAATCAACTGTCAAGTCTGTTGCCTAGCAACTGAACAGCTGAAAGATAAACACGCAAATATCTTCCTAGAGCAATTGGTTGCCAAGGTATTGCTATGGTATCCCAGGTAGTTGCTAAAGTGTTGCTGGGCCATTGTTATGGTATCCCAAGTAGTTGCTAAGGTGTTGCTAGGCCATTGCTATGGTATCCCAGGTAGTTGCTAAGGTGTTGCTAGGCCATTGCTATGGTATCCCAGGTAGTTGCTAAGGTGTTGCTAGGCCATTGCTATGGTATGCCAGGTAGTTTCGAATGAGATGTCAGGCCGTGGCTATAGTATCCCAGGTGATTGCTAATATGTGTGTATATGTGTGCTAGTGTTATGTGAGTCTGTATGTAATGTCTATAAGAGATGTCCTTTGTGACATAATTTATGGATTTGAACTTCCTCAATATTCATTAATTTTCCATAAGAAAGAAAAAATAGTGTATGAACGAATGCTGTACGTTCACTGGTGGTTTTGGATAGTAAATAAAATGTCTATATTTGTGTTGTCGTCATGGCGACCCCTGGTTCCTCTCACCACCACTGTAAAGACATCTGAACCATGTTTACATCTCAATTCTTGAATTATGCAAATATTTTAAAAAATCCTTTTAACATATTAAAGAAAACACTGTCTGGTTTAAAAATTCAAAAGGCCATTTAAATGATTAATGTTCATACCACTGGGGGGCAGCAGGGCTTTACTGTGTTTATCAAAACATGCATCATCCTGCTATCAGGAATGAAGTATACCCTTAATGTCTATAATGAGCCTATTTTAGGTTTACATGGTAGAGGTTATATAAACAGCATGCTCTCATTAAACATGCTCGTTTACATAGTTTTTTCCTCACCTGTGATGTGGTAGGTGACCTGACGGTTGCCGGGAGAGCTGTCGTCATCCCGTGTGTTCAGCACAGCCACCACTTCCCCCGGGGCGTCGCTTTCGCGGACGCTGCCATAGTAACGGGCCTGCAGAAACTCTGGCATGTTATCATTGGAGTCGCCCACGGCTATGGTCACTGTTGTTGAGGCCGACAGGCTGGCGGGGTCGCCGAGGTCATACGCCCAGACAGTGAGACTGTGGGCAGGGCTGTGTTCGTGATCCAGCCCCTTCAGTGTCGATATCCAACCGGAACTGCTGTCAATCGTGAAAAAACTCCCCTCCTCCAAGTCCTCACTGCCTGAGCCAAGCAGCCCAGGAGGAGCAAGGCTGTATGTCACTTGACCATTGGCTGCCCAGTCAGGGTCCATTGCTCGCACTTGGAGGACCCTGGTTCCAGCAGGAAGTCCCTCACTGACCGATGCCTCATAGACGTCCGATTCAAATGCTGGTTTGTTATCGTTAACATCCAGAACTTTCACCTCCACATCTACAACAGAGACTGCATCTACAAGTCCTTGCTGGAGCGTGGCAGCCACCTTAAAATGGAAAACTGGAGTTCGCTCTCGGTCTAGTGGTTTGTCCAACTTTATCATCCCACTCTCCCTGTCCACCACAAACATTCCATCACTATTGGCAACTGCAGTATGACCAATCACAGCTGAGAAACTGACCGGTAGTGAGGACTGACCAATAGGTGTCTGAAGATGGACTGCCCCAAGCATGGAACCTATGGGAGTGTCCTCCAGTACAGTGAAGGAGAAGTGTGGCTGGCTAAAGATGGGCAAGTGGGCATCAGCTGAGAGTACATGGACATACACGGATGCAAGAGTGTGCCGAACAGGTGTGCCGCCATCCGAGGCCTTCACAAAAAAGGACAGCACTGACCCTCGCAAGGGGCTGAAGTTACCCTTGGTGACTATCCAGCCACTGTCAGGATCAATGTCCAGCAGTTCTGTTACCTGCAGACTGGCTTCACTGTACAGGCTGTAGCTGATCTGTCCATTGATCCCCTGGTCAGCATCCCATGCTTGAACCTGGATCACTACAGATCCAGATGCTACCTCTGCTCGGACACTAGCACGGTACTCTGAAGCATCAAACAGAGGAGCATTATCATTATCATCTAGCAGGCTGACCCGGACACTGCAATAGCCAGCCCTACCTCCTGCATCCACTGCAGCCACAGACAACATGACTTCACTTCTCTCCTCACGGTCCAACTTTTCCAGAGTCATGATCTGACCATTGCTGTCTATGCTAAACAAGTCCCGAGCTGTGTCTGAGAGCAGAATATAGTGAACCTCCCCAAAAGGCCCTGGATCAGCATCCTGCGCCCTGATCATGATTACCTTTGATCCTGCTGGCATGTTTTCACGTACCTCTGCTTCATACATGCTCAGAGTGAATTGTGGAGAATGTAGATTAGCTCGCTCCACACGCACATGAACTTGAGCCGTGCTGGTGAAGACACCATCTGAAACACTAACATTCAGGCTGAAAGTGGACGGCATGCGCTGCGTTCGTCGCTGGCCACTCAGGGTAAGGACCCCAGAAGCAGCATCTAGCTCAAACAGCATCCGCTCGTTTCCTGATACCAGACCATAGCGAAGCCGATCTGTGTCAGACCAATCTGCATCGGATGCCTGGACACATGTAACAAAGTGACCTCTGGGTGCAAGCTCGTTGACCGAGGCCTCATACAGTAGCTGGTTGAAGACCGGAGCATTGTCATTCGTGTCCATCACCTGGACTATCACTCGCACCTCACTGCTCAAGGGCGGGAAACCATTGTCAGTTGCTTTGACAACAAAGATGTAACGTTCAACAGTCTCGTGGTCGAGAGATCGAGCAGTCAGTATTAGGCCACTGCTGCTGTCGATGTGAAAGTGGTCTGTGCTGTTGCTACGGTCAGGGATGATCTGGTATCGCACTGCTGCATTCTTCTCTGAGTCGCTGTCCAACGCTTGCACCTGCAGGGCAGGAGTGCCTATCATGGCTGCTTCAGAGATCACTGCATTATATACTGGTTGTTCAAAAACCGGGGCATTGTCATTTACATCTAAAACCATCACTTCAACGTCTACTTCTGCACGTGCACCTGTGAGGCAGTCTGTTGCCCTGACAATCAGTCTGTGGGCAGGACTGGTCTCATAGTCCAATGGCGCTATAACGCTAATGACTCCTGTGTCAAAGCCGATGGAGAAAAGAGTACCAGGGTCGCCATGCGTGATGGTGTAAAGGACACTCTGTCCTTCTGGACTGCTAGCGTTAATTCCCAGAATTGGTGTGAGCACTGGAACATCCTCACTCACTTTTACAGAATAGAATGGCCGGTCGAATACAGGCATGGCTCGGTTTACTACAGTAACAGGAAAGGTGACGGAAGACGAGAGAGGTGGGGTGCCACCATCACGTGCAAACACTAGAACCTGGTATTCCACACTGGACAAGTCAGCTTCAAAAGCTCGGCGTAACCTTAGTTCCCCACTTATGCGATCCATCTCAAAGTGTCCCAACTCATCCTGCAAGAAGTAGCTGACTTCTCCGTTAAGTCCTTTGTCTCTGTCCACTGCTGTGACTCGGAATATGGAAGCTCCAGGTTCTGCCTCCACTTGCACAGCTGCATAATATGGAAGTCCCACAAACACCGGGGCATTATCGTTGACATCTGTAACCCGTACACGGACCAGTGCCCTGGCAACTCTTAACCTGTCCTCTTCTCGTCCTGCCTGAACCAGAAGCCCATACTCCTCCTTTTCTTCTCGGTCCAATGGGACTCCTACTGTCTCTATGGCGCCAGACGTGGGACGGATTCTGAACTTCCCACCAGCATTCAGCAGGCTGTAGCGTAGTGGCTCGTTCAATCTGTTACCGAGTGCTGTAACCACAGCAACTGTAGTCACATTGCCGTTGTTCTCCTGAATGTTGGCATTGTAGACACCGTGTGTGAAGGCTAGTCCACTGTCCAGTGCCTCACGGACCAGAACGGTCACCAGAGCTGTGCTAGAGAAACGACCATCTGACACACGAATGTTAAAGCGGAACCGGTCTTTACTGAAAGTGCTGTTTCTGACTGTTAGTAGTCCAGTGTCTGCTTCCATAGCAAAGTGCTCCAAACTGCCATCGGTCAGGGAGTAAGCCAGCTCTGATTGGCCATCACCGTCAGGATCATAAGCAGAAACTCGCAGGGCCTCCACCCCCTCGTAGGTGGGCAGCAGGAGAACAGCCTCATAGGAATCCTGGGAAAACTGAGGAGGGCAGTCATTAATGTCTCGAACCTGGACAGTAACCTCTGCCGGACGCTCGGCTGACAGCTGGGGCCGCCCACTGTCCCTCACACTAACATGGAAGCGGAACGTTGGTGTGGTTTCGTGGTCCAGTTGAGCGATAGTCCTGATGGAGCCAGTTCCTGCATCTACAGCAAAGAAGCGCCTGGCAGTTTCTTCCTGGATCTGGTACACCAGCAGGGCATTGTGGTTTCGGTCAGCATCTGTTGCTCGAATGACCAGAGGTTCACCCGTTTCACTCAGAACCACACTGTTCAACCCTGCACCCTCGCTGATGCTGCCCTGATACCGCACCTGCTGGAAAACTGGAGCATTGTCATTCTGGTCAAGCACAGCAACAGTTACTGTGGCATTCGAGGACTGTCCAGCCATGTTGCTAGCCGTGACGGTCAGAACATATGAGGAAACTGTCTCAAAGTCCAGTGCCTTCTGGGTTGTGATCACACCACTGTATTGGTTGATGCGGAAAGTCCGGCCACCGTTCCCATGGCGAATGTCATAGGTCAGTGTGGACAGGCTGAGGGCATTCACTGTGGTTACAGAGGTCCCAATGGCCACACCTTCCGCAACCTCAGCCTGGTATTCGCTTTGAGGGAATTTGGGGGGTGCGTTGTCTGAGAGGGTTACTGCAATGCGGACTGCGGCAGTGGCAGACAAAGCTGGAGAGCCGTTATCCATGGCTTTGACTGTTAATACGTAATGACCAATAGTGGACAAATCCAATTCTCGGGCCACAGAGATTATTCCCAAAACAGGATCAATCCGAAATGTGCTCCCAGTGTTTCCTATGAGACAGTAAGACACAGGTATTGTCAGCAAAAATGCAAATGTGGACAATAAGTGAAAAATAATGGAACGTATTCATGTGTAAGCTGTTTAATTTTGCGAATTCAAACGGCTTCAACATATGGTTGCAATGGGAGGCGAGATTACAAGACTAGAAGAGAGACCCTGGGATGGAGTCCTGGGTGGCTTCTGCATTAAGCTAGAAGGCTGGACCTCTGCTTGATGAACAGAGATGGGACTGTGAGAATGGGATGAGGATCAGGGACAAGATGGGGGGTTTCACAGGAAACGAAAGACTGAGATGGACATTTCAGAGGACGTTAGGATGAGTCTGAGGCATGGTCCTCCTCTATTATTTGTATTTGTATATTTATGAGGACCTCTCCAGAATGATTAACATGAATTCATGAACATTTTGACATTGTTGGGATGTTTTTTTCTCTGAAAACTGTAGATTTTATTAGATAAAGAAAAGGGGCCCTGAGTGGTGCCACCATCTAAGGGCTGCACATTTCCTCAGGAGATGACCGGTGATGCCACAGCCATCCATGGTTGGGTGTCTATAAAGATCATAATTGACCATTTGCAAAATTAAAAAAGTTACTATTGCTACATCCATCAAACTTTCAGCTCATGCTAACTGGTGGCGTCCATAACCAGGGAAACCCTTTATTCACTCAACACTGAAGCAGCAGGTTTTCATTATTGATGAAAGCTGCCCCTTCAGATGAGCTAATGCTAATGCTAACACTGGAGCAAGTCAGAGCTGTTAGATGTAAACTTTAATAAAACAATACACAGAACATCATGTGTACGAGTTTATCTCTAAAGGCCCCACAAAGACAGGAATACAAGCTAGTGTGTGTGTGTGTTTACCCGAGTCTATGCTGTAGCTGATCTGAGCATTCTGGCCTTTGTCTTTGTCCAGCGCCGTCACTGTGAGGGCGGCAGAGCCCAGAGCCGCAGACTCGTACACCTGTCCGTCATACATCGGCATGGTGAACTGGGGGGCGTGGTCATTCACATCCTCTACACCAATCAGCACACGGGCCAGACTCCGCCTGTACGGGAACTCCTGATCTTTCACCTGGGAGAGAGAGAGAGAGAGAGAGAGAGAGAGAGAGAGAGAGAGAGAGAGAGAGAGAAAGAGACAGAGAGAGAAAAGGGGAAGAGAAAAGGGGAAGAGAAAAGGAATAAGATAGAGAGAACGAAAGAGGATGAAAGACAGACAGAGCAAGAGAGAAAGAAACCAGACAGAAAAAGAAGAGAGAGAGAGAGAGAGAGAGAGAGAGAGAGAGAGGGAACAAGAAAAAGAGAAAGAGAACAAGAGAAAGTGACAAACAGAAACAGAGAGAGGAGAGAGGCACATACATGAAAAGAGAGAGAGAAAGAGAAAGAAAGGAGTGAGGAAGAGCGAGGGAATGAGAAACATAGGAAGAAAGAAGGAACAAGGGAAGTAGAGAGAGAGAGTGAGAGGGAGAGAGGGAGAGAGAGAAAGAAAAGGGAAAGAGAGAAAGAATGAGAAAGAGAGGAAGCAAGAGGGAATGAGGGAAAGAGACAGATAGACAAAGAGAGAGAGAAAGAAAAGAGACAGAAAAAGAAAGAGAGAAGAAATAAGACACATGAGAAAGAGACAAATAGAGAGACAGATATATGAAAAGATAGAGAGAGATAGAGAGAGAGAGAGAGAGAGAGAGAGAGAAAAGGGGGAAGAAAGGGGGGTGAAAAAAAGAGCAAGAAAGAGGGAACAAGGGAAAGAGAATGAGATAAAGTCAAGAGAGAGAGACAGAGAACAAGAGAGAGAGGCGAGACAGATATTGAGGAAGAGAAAAGAAAGAGAAGAGAGAGAGAGAAAGAAGAACAATGAGAAGAGAATGTAGAATAAAGAGGTAAAGAGAGAGAGAGGAATAGAAAAAGTGCATTTTACTGTGTGAATGAGATAGCAGAAGAACGAACACACACACACACACACACACACACACATACACACACACACACACACACACACACACACACACATACAAACAAACACACACACAAATCTCTGGCAGACAGAGCAGATATCATCTCTCAGTGGATCACAATAACACGTCTGCTCTGGTTTGTGGCTGCTGGAATATCTGAGCACTTATTAGACAAACACACACACACACACACACACACACACACACACACACACTCACAGACGAGTGTGTGTCTCATCAGGGGAGCGCTGAAACAGAGAGTGAGTGTGATCAGATCGATAATTAGATTGCAGAGCTGGGAAACAGGTGGAGATGACATTAAAACACGAGCCGCCTGCCAGAGCGCACGCACCGCGTCGACCAATCAGCATCTCCCATCAGACCGGCTCTCAACCAGAGAGAGACAGAGAGAGGGAGACAGAGAGAGAGAGAGGAGGACAGGTGAAGAATGGAAAGAAGGAGGCAGAGAAACACAGGCAGACAGAGAGGAGATAAAAGAGCGACAGAGAGAGAAAAACGAGAGAGGAGCTGTTTCCAGATTTAACTCAGCTGAACCCACAGCAGAGCCCGTCTTTCATCACCAAACTTTATAATCATCGTTTCTCTGTAATATACGACTGAAATATGAACAGCTGACCTCACAAACCTCCCGTCTGGCTTTATGATGCGGCTCATATATTGAAGCGCGAATCAGCTCCCGCTGCAGGACAGTGTCCAGATGCAGGCCAGTGTCCAGCTGAAGGCTACTGTATGTTTGAGGGCAGTGTAACTTACAAGCATAAGCATTCTCAGTCAGCAATTTAAAAAAATATTTTACAGTCCTGCCTGACTCCAGGATTTTATATTTAAAGAACAAAAGAATTATATATATATAAAATAATAAAAAAAAATTCTGTACAAATATAACATTTTAATATTAATATATGTATATATACATTTCTAAAAATATAAATATGTAAATGTTATATTTATACAGAAAACAAAATTATATATACACAATTGTGTGTGTATATATATATATGTATATATATATATATATATATATATATATATACACATATATATATATATATATATATATATACATATATATTATATACATAATTTTCTGTATAAATATTTGGTTTATTTTATTTATTGTCACTCATTATTATAGAAGCTTTACTACTTTTTATTATTTAATGTTTTTATTTTCCTCTATTTTCTCTTTGTATATTTTGCTGTTTTTCAAATGTATTTCTTCTTGTACAGTCCTTTGCAGTACCATTTAAATTTATGAAAGTTGCTACATAAATAAGGTTTATCATTATTATTATTATTGTTACTAGTATTATTAATATTATTAAGTAATAAAAAATCTTTTATACACTATATAAAATCAGCCAAACATGCCTTGGTTGACCGACTATATTTGGCATGAAGGATAAACTACGGGTCAGACTGTAATCAGGAATGAGCTCTACAGGGACGATGGAAAGGCCAGTGAAGTGACCACTGATGTGTAATAAAAATGTATTAAGGTTGATACATAAATAACGTATTATTATTATTATTATTATTATTATTATTATTGTTTACTTTCAGTGCTGAGCTGTAGTAAAAGATTTTGCAAACTTCAAAAATAGAAGCTCATATAAAGTCATCTCCATAATTAATGGCACCCTTGGTAAAGCTAGTTAACATGCAGGGCTTCAGTTTTGCTGTGACTAAAATTACTTCTATTAAATGAATGAAATGGTTTTTCACATTTTTTGCGACTTTTTTAAGCCATCTTTACTGAGGGTGCTGATGGAGGTGGAGTCAGGGGTCAAGCCCCAGAAAACGAAACGTTTCGGTGGGCTTCTCTCGCTCACAGTTGGCTCAGAGTGCGCCGGTGTTTGCAGGCGTATCACGGCTAATCCTCCACCGCAGCCTGTTCTCATCTTTGGGAGGGTTTATAAGCTTCTGTACTGCAATCCCACAAAGATCCTGCAGTACAGTCTGCTACAAAACGGCTCCACTGTATCAGACCCAGGAGTGACGAAGGGCCTCAATCCTTTCCAAAAAAACAAACAGCACCGGCGTCATCTGCTGCGGTAACTCGTCTCAGGTGTGGCACCTGTTTGACGCTCACCTGGACACACCTGCGCTGTAATTAAGGTAGCGATCACAGGTGGATGGAATGCCTTGATGGACTGCTGGAGGTAACCATGGCAATGCTAGCATGTCTCTAGGCTGTAGTGCAGCGGTTGCCATGGCAATGAGGCAGAGCCTCATTGTTCTTACAGTTTCGATTCTCTAATGGTTGCCGTGACAACGTAGGTGTATGTGTTACTCTGAGACTGATGTGGTTACCACACCACATCACCGAGGCTACAGTGCAGCTGTGAAGTAGATGGAGAGCATCATGGACACTGTAATGGTTGCCTTGACAACGCAAGTGTACAGTATTAGCTACTATTGCAGCTAAGCCTGTAGAGGTCACCATGCAGATGTAGGTGTCACCATACGACAAGACTGTGATGCCACAGTTACCATGACGATAAAGGACACTGTTTTTGTTAGTGTAGTACTGAGACTATAATGGTTGCTGTGACAACACAGGGGTATTTTTCCTGATGGCGTTGACACCGTAGAGATTACCATGACGATGTGACTCCATCTGTTACTGTATTATTGCTTATGTGATGCTTTGGCAACAAGGACACAGAAGTTACCATGACAATGCTGGTGGCGAGACTGTAGCGGTTACCATGACGATGCTGGGCTGTCTGTTATTAATTAATTGAAGCTGTAATACCAAAGTTACCGTGACGATGAGGGACAACTTGGTGTTTAATACAATATCAAGACTGTAATGGTTGCCATGACAATGCAAGGGATGTGCTACTATGGCGCTGAGATTGTTGCAGTTACCATGACGATGCATGATCTGTTACTAAGGCGAGGAGGGCAGTGTAGCAGATACTGTGATGTCAAGAGAGAGTGTTTTTTTCTTTGCCGTAATGCAACAGTTACCACGGCAACGGAGGATTTCTGTTTTACTGTACCGTATTAAGTATATAGTACTGAGGCTGTAACGGTTGCCATATCAGAGCAGGTGTATGTGTTATAGCGGCTGTAGTGGTTACCATGACGGAGAGGACGTGCTGGTTGCGGCTCTCGTGGTCGAGGCGGCGCGCGGTGTAGATGGTCCCGGTGTTGGGGTCGATGCGGAACAGGCGCATGCTGCTGGGGTCCACGCTGCCCAGAATGCTGAAGGTCAAACGGTGGCGCTCGTCACGGTCCGACGCTAAAACCTGCAGGACCTCCGTATCTGGGGGCGTATCTTCTGCCATGGTGATGTCATAGGTGGGCTGGGAGAACACTGGGGCGTTATCGTTGTTGTCCACCACGGTGATGTGGACCTGAGAGAGAACACACACACACACACACACACACACACACACACACACACACACACACACACAGAAGTAAATGATAAGAGCTACAGTACAGAACATGTGTGATATGTATAGCATATAATAGTGCTAGTAATTGGTCCAATGTGCTGTATGGATATATATATATATATATATATATATATATATATATATACACACACACACACAATTGTGTATGTTGTGTGCAAGATTTCTAACTTAAATAAAATATGCAACATTTTTGCGCAGTTATGTTAATGTTAAAATATTTAAAAGTATTTTCTTACATAAAAATATTTTCTGAAGTCTTTTCTTAAGTAAAAATATTTTATTTTCTTAGGTAATTTTCTTAAGTAAATATATTTTCTTCTTTTTTTATGTAATTTTCTTAGTAATTTCCTTAAGTAAAAATATTTTCCTATTTCCTTATGTAATTTTCCTTAGTATTTTCTTAAGTAAAAATATTCTTCTTAAATAATTTTCTTAAATAAAAATATTTCCTTATTTTCTTAAGTTATTTCTTAGTAATTTCCTTAAGTAAAAATATTTTCTCATTTTCTTAAGTAATTCTCTAAAGTATTTTCTTAAGTAAAAATATGTTCTTATTTTTATAATATTTTCTTTTTTTATATTCTTATATTGTATTATATCCTTATATTTAGTATATTATATTCTTATATTATTTTTATTATCTTAAGTTATTTAAGTAAAAATATTTATTTATTAGTAATTTCGGACAATTTCCATTGCTCCAAATATGTACATTAATGTGTTAATAAATTATTAACACCACTCAAAGCTGATAATGCATTTGCTTGTTAATTATAGAGTGTACTTCAGGGATAAATCCGCTAATGTATTTTAAAATACAATAATCTTCATGAACTTGCCACAGTCAAATAACTGACCGATCCGCTGAGCTTCGGCCTGCACTGCTACTGTTACAGCACCACCAACAAGATATGCATTTTCTCTCAACCCACATTCTCATT
>NW_023494786.1:1027862-1037862 GCF_904425465.1 Colossoma macropomum
CAAACCCCTGGAGTACATTCACAGCCAATCACAGAGCAGCACCGCACAACACCAGGGCATGATGGGTAAGCATAGCTGATGACTAAACAGCAAGAAGAGCAAGAGCAGTTCTGCTGAACCAGGAGAGAGAAAATTACAGACAGAAAAAGACAGAAAAAAGTGGTCCCGGGGGTCCGACAGACACTTTAAACCTCCTCTGAAAGGACAGTTATTATTATTAATATTAATATTAATATTATTATTGCTAACATCACCTTCTGAATGTGAATAGACATCATCCATAAGTACTGTCCTGGCATTTTGAGATCACTGAACGTAGCATTCACGTTAGCCTACATCGCTAATGATCATAAACCTAAATCAGGATCACAGTAAAGGCCTTTGTTTTTAGCTGATGCCAAAACTTCAGCCTGATTCTCAGCAACAACGTCTGTAAATGTGTGTTTGTCCTGGAGAATCGAATTAATTTTGAGTTCCATAACTTGTTTTTATTTACATAATATTTGGGCTACTAGCTAACTAGGCTAACTTAGCAACTGCTTTCTAATGCGAACAATTTTCATCTGACAAAAAAATATATCCCCAAAATAAAACTTCACTGTGTTTGGCCTGACGACGCGCTGCTTCTATTCAGTTCTACGAACTGTTAGTTATGGCTAACAGAGCAAACTAGTTAGGTGACTAGAACCAGTTATATTCTAGCTAATGCTAAAGCTTTAGCTTTGAGACAATAAAGGACATTAAAGACCATGTTCCAAATCCAATTAATCCGATTAAGTTTTAGGTTACAATTTGTTTTTATTTACCAAATATTTAAGCGTAAATAAATTACATAACAGCTGTTTTCTAGCTAATGCTAAATCTTCAGCGTCGAGCTTCTCAAGGACACTAAACAGTCGAGTTAATTTGTCAGAGTAAATTCAACTAAGTTATAGTTTTAAGTTGTAGCTTAGTTTATTAGCTTTTATGTAATATATAAATACCTGCTTAAGCTGTTATAACTAGGCTAACCTTCTAGCTAAGGCTAGAGCTTTAGCCTTAATGCTCTACAGGACATCACACAGAAAGGGTCGTGCTACTTTGTTGTGGCAAACCCAGTAATATTTTGGGTTCTATGACTTATTTCTTCTCTAATATTAACTTAGCTACTCCAGCTAACTTGGCTAACTTGAGCTAACGCTAAAGCTTCAGCGAAAGGTTCTCAATAACAACAGAAGTAAAGGGGTGTGTTAGCTTGTCGCAGCAGATTCAAATGTCTCTGGGTCCATTTATTAATATATATTTGGTATTATTATATTTTAAAGGTTATAGCTAACTAGGCTAACTTAGCGACTGTTTTCTAGCTAATGCTAAAGCTTCAGCTCTCAAGGATCTCACAAGTAAACAACGGCTGTGGTGCCTCCTCATAGGAAATCCATCAATGATTTGTTTTCATTTAATTTGTAAACTTGAGTTTTGCTAAGACTATTAAAACTAGCTAGGCTAACTTAGCGATCGATTTGCTAATGCTTCAGCATCAAGGCTTTCAGTGACACCACATGAAAAGAGCCGTGTTATAGTTGTTATGATGTCGTGGCCAATCATAATTAACGTTTAGTTTCCATAATTTATTTCTATTTATTGTTCTTATATTTGTTAAGCTAGCTCGGCTAACTTAGCGACTGTTTTCTAGCTAATGCTAAGGTTTTGGCCTCAAGGTTCTCCATTACGTTGTACATGAAGGGCCGTGTTACCTTGTCATGGCAAACAGAGTCAAGTTTTGGGTTCCGTGATGTGCTTTAACTCAAAATATTGTCGTTTATTTCAAAAAATGATAAAAAAAAATGTAATACATTGGGGTGTGTGTACCTGCGGACCACTGGGACAGAGGATAGAGAGAAAGAAGGAGGAGAAAAAGAGAGAGAGAGATAGAGAGAGAGAGAGAGAGAGAGAGAACAGTTCGGCTGAACTGAGAAAGATACCTTCTGTAGAACAGTTCCTGCCACAAGCGGTCTGGAGAACATAGAACATCTCACGGAAAGGGCGCGGACCTTCCCATACGAAGCATTTAGAAAAAAGAGGGAGAGAAGAGAAAGGGAGAGAAGGAGAGAGAGAAAGAGAGAGAGTTGGCAAGAGAAAGAGAGAGAGGAAAAGGGGGGAGGGGGGAGGGAGGATGGAGGGAGGACGGAGGGAGATGAAAAGAAAATTGGGGGGAAAAAGAGGAACGAAGGAGGAAGAACGAGGGGAAGGGAACGGGCGATGGATAGAGATGGAGAAAGAGAGGGAAGAGAGAGAGAGAGAGAGAGAGAGAGAGAGAGAGGGATAGAGAGGGGGAAGAGATAGAGCTGTGACTCCGGAGGGAAAAAAGAGAACGGAAAGAAAAAGAAGGGCAGAGCAGCGGAGGAGTGCAGAGCGGATGCGGCTGAAGCAAACAGAAGGTATCTGAACACAAAGTAAGGCATGCATGGTGCATTCTGGGAAATGGAGTCTTGAAAACAGACCCCGCCCCCCAGCATCCTACCACTCCTACAGCAGGCTCCGAGAACTACAGGAAGTCAGCATCCGCACGACCGAAGCTTCGTTAAATGTGTTGGTCGTTTATTACACTTCTAAAAAAGATGGTTCTTCAAGGGTTCTTTAGCGAAGAACATGGTTCTGAGTGGAACCATGAACACTTAAAGAAGCCTTTGCATGATTAAAGGGTTCAATTTATGGTGAAATGGTTCTTCAGATTGATGAAGAATGTATTATTGGTTCTACGTAGAACCTTTTTGAAAAGGGTTCTAGAAAGCACCAAAAAGGGTTCTTTGATTGTGTACAATGTCAAGTTTGTAGCAATAGAAGAACCCTTTTTGGTGCTTTGTAGAACATATTCTGCCTCAGTGTGACAATTCATGATGTAAAGAACCCTTTAATCACACAAAGGGTTCTTTCAAAGGGTTCCACATAAAACCATTTTCTTTATTAAAGAATCCTTGAAGAACCATCTTTTTTAGGTAAGATGTGTTTGTCATTAATTACATTCTTAAAATAGATGGTTCTTCAGGGGTTCTTTAGTAAAGAACCTGGTTCTATGTGGAACCATGAACACTCAAAGAAACCTTTGAATGATTAAAAGGTTCTCTTCATGGTGAAATGGATCTTCAGATTGATGCAGAATGTGTTGTAGATGGTTCTACAAATAACTTCTTTTAAAAAGGGTTCTATGTAGCACTAAAAAGGGTTCTTCTTTTGTGTAAAGTCAAGCTTGTAACAATAGAAGAACCCTTTTTGGTGCTATGTAGAACATATTCTGCATCGATGTGACACTTCATGGTGTAAAGAATCCTTTAATCACACAAATGGTTCTATCAAAGGGCTCCACATAGAACCATTTTCTTTATTAAAGAACCCTTAAAGAGCCATCTTGTTTAAGTATGATGTGTTTGTCGTTAATTACAGTCTTAAAAGCGATGGTTCTTCAAGGGTTCTTTAGTAAGGAACATAGTTCTATGTGGAACCAAGAACCATTTACATGATTTAAAGGTTCTCTGCATGGTAAAATGGTTGCTCAGATTGATGGAGAATGTGTTGTAACAGGTTCTACATAGACTTTTTTACAACATCAACTTTTTAAAAAGGTTCTATGTAGCACCAAAAAGGATTCTTCTATTGTGCACAATGTCAAGTTTGTAGCAACAGAAGAACCCTTTTTGGTGCTATATAGAACATGTTTTCAACCAAAGTGAAGATCTATTTCATTAAATCATGCAAAGGGTTCTTTGACTGTTCATAGATCTGCATAGAACCATTTCCTTTATTAAAGAACCCTTGAAGAACCATCTTTGTAAGTGTGATGTGTTTGTCATTAATTACACTCTTGAAATTGATGGTTCTTCAAGGGTTCTTCTGTAAAGAACATGGTTCTATGTGGAACCATGAACACTCGAAGAACGCTTTGCATGATTAAAAGGTTCTCTACATGGTGAAATGGTTCTCTAGATTGATGCAGAATGTATTGTAGTTGGTTCCACATCAAACCTTTTTAAAAAGGTTCTATGTAGCACCAAAAAGCGTTCTTCTATTGTGTACAATGTCAAGTTTGTAGCAATAGAAGAACGCGTTTTGGTGCTATATAGAACCAAAGTAAATAACTAGTTTTCCACCAAAGTCAAGAACTATTTCATTTAATCATGTGAAGGGTTCTTTGAGTGTTCATGGTTCCACATAGAACCATTTTCTTCATTAAAGAACCCTCGAAGAACCATCTTTTTTGAGGGTGTACGTTAGACATTGATTAGCATTACATTACATTGACATATGACTATGTTAACATCAGAATTGGAAGAATTTCAGGCCTTTTAATAAAACAAAACATTTAATAAACGACAATTATAAAATTATATTTTTTTTAATGATTTTTAAAATGTTTTATACGTTAGAATTACCGTACATTTTAAAAAAGTGCTCTGTTATCCTCCCAGAGGGTCATTTCCTTCTCGGAGGCCTTGGTCACTTCATCACTTCTCATGCCTCATTATCGTAATTGGCTTGTTTCATCAATTATGTACGTGTATACAGACCTTAATCGCCATGGGAACAGAGAGCTGCGCGAGGTCGCCATGGTGACCGTGGGATGGCAAAGGAGAGCAACACACTGGCACAAATCATGCTGTAAACCTGTCTGGCGGGCCGGGACCCCAACCCCCACCCCCGCCCCCCCCGCTAATCTCAGTGAACACCGTGCTGACGCTAATCTAAACTCCTGCGCTAATGCTACTTAGCCACTAACTCACAAATTAAGCACAGCAACAGCGCAAATTAAAACTAATTTGCAGAGCTACGCAATCTAATTGGTTTTACGAGAACCTTTCAGAGCTCACGGTGCCCACGATCTCAGGTTAACTCCAGATTTAGCGCCGACTGAGACGCCGTTCAGAGTGGTTTGGTGTGAAATGCTATGTTGTAGAGTCAGAACTGTTCACAGTGGTGGTGATAGGAACCAGACGTCCACCTCTAAAAGCTCCCTCACAGAAAGTTACTACATGAAATGGTTATGAATTCACTGCCTGATGACTGAGACACTGTTTCATGATAGTTTAGAGAACTTAAACTCCATTCATGGTGGAGGGATACATGAAGGGCGCTGTGAGGCAAAATAGTCCCCAAAGAAAACTTATCATTTCAGATTTTCCACTATTTTCCATCATCAACATTCCATATAAACTCAGAAGACTCGTGTAGGTTCACTGGTGGTTCTGGATAGTAAATAAAATGTCTATATTTGTGTTGTAGTCATGGCGACCCCTGGTTCCTACCACCACCACTGTAAAGACATCTGAACCATTTCACACCAAACCACCCTGAGTCACTCTGTTTACATCTCAAAACACTGAATTATATAGAAATTTGGGAAAAATTGGTGAAATTGTCCTGTAAATTAGCTACTTTTTTCTATACAGCCGTCTCATTCACGAAAGTTTTACAAAAATGCTATTTAAGTCATGCTGTAAAAGCTAAACTGTCATATTTAGGCGTTTGTATAAAGTTTACTCTAATACCTTTATGAAAATAATTTTTAAGTAAGATCTAAAATCTTTTTAAATCTTTAATTAAACTACTTATTAATATTTATATAAACTAAACCACTTATTAAACATACATTTATTTAAACTAAACCATTTATTAAACCTACATTTATACAAACTAAACCGCTTATTAAAACTACAATTATATAAACTCTAAACCCATTATTGAACCTGTATGTATATATATATAACTAAACTACTTATTAAACCTATATTTATATAAACTAAACTTACATTTATATGAACTAAACCACTTATTAAACCTACATTCATATAAACTAAACCACCTATTAAACCTATATGTACATAAACCAAACCAACATTTATATAAACTAAACCACTTATTAAACCTATATTTATATAAACTAAACCTACATTTATATAAACTAAACCACTTATTAAACCTATATTTATATAAACTAAACCTACATTTATATGAACTAAACCACTTATTAAACCTATATTAATATAAACTAAACTACTCATTAAACCTAAATTTATATAAACCAAACCAGTTATTAAACCTACATCTATATAAACTAAACCTCCTATTAAACCGAAATTTATATAAACTAAAGCTGGTTTAAAAATAAAGCTAATCTATTATTAAATCTTATAAATTCTCTCTGTAGATCAAATCCGACATTAAAACGCCAAACTTCACTCAGAATCCTTCTACTTCACTATCTCCTCTAAAGCCCCGCCCTGATTCTGACCCTCTTTAACCCTCTCAAACCCGACCCCTCACTATCCGTCCCGTCCCACTTCCCAGCCCCCTGATGACTCACCTGTGATGTCGAACCACAGGGGCGTGGCTCTTTGTGGTTGAGCCGAGACCACGCCCACTATTTCGGCCACTTTGTCCGTTTCCATGACGGTGAAGTTGTACAGCTGCTCGTCGAACACCAGCGGCACTGGGCTGGGCGGCGGCCGCCGGATCCACTCGATATGCAGCCGCGCCGTCGCCCAGCGCTGAGGACGACCGTTATCCATCGCCTTCACCTGAGGTCAGAGGTCAAATGGTAAATATACAATAATGACATCACTGGGAAACAAAACAGACAAATCTCAATTAAGGCTGTGATTTATCCAATATCTACTATGAATTATTCAGTATTGATTATTGATTATTTATTATCTATTGTGAATTATTCAGTATGTACTACAAATTATTCAGTATCTACTCTTAATTGTTCAGTATTTACTATGAATTATTCAGTGTCCACTATAAATTATTCAGTAACTACTATGAATTATTCAGTATCTACTATGAAAGTTCTCTAAATCATCAAAAAGGTCAGGTCATTAAAAAAAAACCGTTAGCATTAGCTCATAGCATTTACTGGCAGGCTATCTTACTTAAATTACGTGGCTGTTTATTCGAAAATATCTGTACTATTAGATCAGCACTAGCCGATACTCAGTATTAAAACACTTGGATCAGATTCAGGGGCCAACAACTGGATCAGGACCCCCCTATAATGAAATGAATTACCCAGTTTTTATCTTATTGATAACAGATTTTGATCAACGTCAATTTTACATATTTTGTTGATTTTCTAAATAAAAATAATTTACCACATCATCTACAGAGAACACACTATATTTAATGCACAATTACTCTTTGTCGCATTCCAACATATTGGAAAAACTAAATTATAACTTAATAAATTGGGCACTGAAATTTGCAATTATACAATACAGTATTTCATATTTTACGTGTTTTTTTCTAATATAAATTGTACACAGAAATTTGCAGAGAAATGCCATATTTAAGTCTGTTCCCTAACTACACTCTTAAAAAGGAGGGTTCTTCACGGGTTCTTTTATAAAGATAATGGTTCTATAGAACCATGAACACTCGAAGAATCATTTGCATGCTTAAATGTTTTTTTGCATTTAGATTGATATAGAATATGTTGTATATGGTTCTATATAGCACCAAAAGGGTTCTGCTATTGTTGCAATCTTGACAATACAATAGCAGAACCCGTTTGGTGCTACATAGAACCTTATACAACACGTCCTCCATCAATCTGAAGAATCATTTCACCATGCAAAGAACCCTTTAAGCATGCGAATGGCTCTTTGAGTGTTTATGGTCTGATATAAAACCACTGTCTGCACTAAAGAACCCTTGAACAGTCTTTTTTAAGAGCATGTCGTCTGCAGTATTGAGTGTCTCAGCTCTTGTGAATTCAGAGAGGGAAGCTTTGTTTCCGATAAAGCTTATTGATCCTCCTGTATCTCATAACTTCATGCTTTCTGACAGCTTTTGTCTTCAGCAATTGTTTTCTTTTGCTCCACTGGATCCTCAATCGATGAATAAGAGGAGCGACGGATTGCTGTAGAGGAAGACATCTGTTCACAGTTAAAGTGCCATAAATTCTAGATGATTTTATTTATTTATTTATGTTCAGTTCGAGGAATTAATAGGTGAAAGTTTCGAGCCATTCATCCTGAACAATAACATCAATAAACTGCATGTGTGAAGAATTTATTTTTATTTATTATTAACAATATTTCCGACACCTACTTTTTTCCCGACATGTCGCAATGTGTTCAGTTTTAATGGGATCATTAATCAAGATGTAAATGATTCTACTTGAACGAATGCAAATATCTGTAAACAACAAAACTTTCAGCGTAATTAAATGAACAGATGTATGTTTTGTATTGGCAACTTTGCTGCCCACGTTTTTACAGAGCAGGAGGCCCATAAATCTACGTACGGTGAGGATGTCGTAGGTTCCAGCGGAGAACTGTTTCTTCGGGGAGGAGACCACGCCCGTTTTGGGGTCGATGTAGAACTTGCCGTCCTCGTTTCCGTCCACGATGCTGTAGGAGAGCTCAGCGTTGGCGCCCTGGTCGGCGTCGTAGGCGAAGACGCGGTAAATGGGGCCGCCCCGCTGCTTCCGGCCGCGCTCGGGCAGACGCACCTGATACAGCTTCTCTGGAAAGACGGGCTTGTTATCGTTCACGTCCAGAACCTGGATCACCACCCACACGGTGGTGTGTCGGGGGGAGGGGCCTCCGTCGGACACCGTCACCTACACAAACAAACACACACGACATGTACAACAGTGTGTTTCGGTAGCACCGTAACATTTACATTACATTATTCAGTATCTACTACGAATATTCAGTATCTAGTCTGAATTATTCAGTATCTACTCGGAATTATTTAGTATATACTATGAATTATTCAGTATCTACTAAGAATTATTCAGTATCTACTCTGGATTATTCAGTATTTACTAAGAATTATTCAGTATCTACTCTGGATTATTCAGTATTTACTAAGAATTATTCAGTATCAACTCTGAATTATTCAGTATAGACTCTGCATTACTCAGTACTAAGAATTATTCAGTATTTACTATGAATTGTTCAGTATTTACTGTATTTTTCATGATCTACTATGAATTATTCTGTATTTACTAAGAATTATTCAGTATCTACTATGAATTATTTAGTATCTACAATGAATTATTCAGTATATATTATGAACTATTCAGTATCCGCTATGAATTATTTGGTACCTATTCTGAATTATTGAGTATCTACTATGAATTATTCAGTATCTATTCTGAATTACTCAGTATCTACTATGAATTATTCGGTATCTACTCTGAATTACTCAGTATCTACTATGAATTATTCGGTATCTACTCTGAATTACTCAGTATCTACTATGAGTTATTCGGTATCTACTCTGAATTACTCAGTATCTACTATGAATTATTCGGTATCTATTCTGAATTACTCAGTATCTACTATGAATTATTCGGTATCTACTCTGAATTACTCAGTATCTACTATGAATTATTCAGTATCTATTCTGAATTACTCAGTATCTGCTATGAATTATTCGGTATCTACTAAGAATTATGCAGTAACTACCATTAATTACAGTAAATTGTTTAATACTTTCAACTATTCAGTATCCACTATAAATCATTTAATAAGCACTATGGATTTTCCAGTACATATCATAAATGATTCAGTATTTACTATGAACCTAATGTGTAAGTTCTGTCGTTATGAGAGTGAGGCACTGCCCCGCTGATGAGCTGAAGTGGGGACCCACATGCGGACCCTTAAATCTGGAGACTAGACTGTTTTTAAATGTAAAAACTAGACTGCATGCAAATGAACCCACCGAGTTTTACCCATCTATCCACAAACTGCTGCTGTTCCCAAAAACAAGAGCGTTAAAAAAGTTTTAAAAGCCAAGCAGAGGCAGGAGCAGCACACCTGTTCGGCGGTGTTACTCTGTCAGAGAAGTGTTACGGAGGTGTTTTTAAGGCACTCTGCGCCTCGACACTCTCATAAATTTCTGAGTGCTGACAGATTGTGTTCCAAATCGTGACTTGTGATCGTCTGAGCAGCCGCACTGAATATTCCAGGAGTCAAACATAAAAGCGGCGGAGGCAGCTCTTTTGTTTTTATTC
>NW_023494786.1:1050362-1057862 GCF_904425465.1 Colossoma macropomum
AAATTAGTTGTATGTGGTTCTATGTGGCACTAAAAAGCTGCCAAAAATCTTCTCTAAACTATCATAAAACAGCGTCTCAGTCATCAGGCAGTGAATTCACAACCATCTACTGTAGTAACTTTCTGTGAGGGAGCTTTTAGAGGGGGACGTCTGGTTCCTATCACCACCACTGTGAACAGTTCTGACATTTCTCTAGAACAGAGCGTTTCACACCAAACCACTCTGAACGGCTCTGTTTACATCTTAACTGTTAAATTATTCAGGAATTTTGAAATATTGGTGGACTTTTCTTTCAAATCTGCACAGAGTGGACTGAGGAGCGGAGTCTGATCTGAGGTCTGTTTGGCGCAGTGCTGATTTGGATGCACACTGAGTTCCAGACGCAAAGAGAGAGAGAGAGAGAGAGAGAGAGAGAGAGAGAGAGATGAAGGGGAGGATGCTAAGGAGTCACACGAGGAAAACCAAGAAAGAGAAAGAGAGAACAGAAGGAGATGCAGTCGGAGCGGGAGACGGAGAGAGAGAGAGAGGGAGAGAGAGAGAGTAGAGGAGAAACAATGTACTGCAAAGTCAGAACAAAACCCACTTTTCTAAACCGTTCAGCAGCTGAAGAGCTGGTTGCCTTTTGCTCTCACCCTTCGCTCAATCATCTCTTCATTCATCCACCTGTCCATGCTACTCTATCCATTCACTCCTCTACCCATCCAGCCATCCATCCATCAATGCTTCAGACCTGCTAACCTTGGGAAAACATTTTGTGTAGCACAATAGTGTAACGCTAAAACACACACACACACACACACACACACACACACACACACACAGAGACATCCCGTTAAATTTCTACGTTATTTCTTCAGCATGTTCACTCGTTTTTCTCATCCTGCCATGATCTGCTCCTCTAGTGATTAAATATCTACAACCCACGTGCCAAACAGATCAGGCCCGTCGCACGATCCAATCCGGCCCTCGAAATGATTTTGATCGTCTGTTGTTATCAGCCCCTTTCACAATGAGCTGCACTACAATCCCCAGCATCCCCTCAGAAACTGATCCTAAAAATTAACTAGAAAGTTCAGTTCATGAACGAATTACATTATAATGTTAAATTGGTGTTGATAGTTGCTAAAGTTGTTCTTAGCTGGTGCTAGGTAGTTGCCATGGTATCCAAGGTAATGGGTAAGGTGTTGCTAGGTGGTTGCTATGCTATAAAATACACTTGTACCTCAAATCCACTGCTTCCTGAAATCCACTGCCACCTTAAACCTTCTGCTACTTTAAATTCACTGCTACCTTGAATGCACTGCCACCTAAAATTCAGTGCTACGTTAAATGCAGTGCCACCTTATATTCCAGCCAGACGGAGAGAGAAGTTGAAGGAGAGGAATAAAAACGTTTCACGTCGATGTCGATTTTCAGCCTCTTGAAATGACTGATGTACAGCATTAGTCATCCTACTTGATACTTGGGATGAACGCAGCGCTGCGATTGGTTGAACTCTTCTTCTTCTTCTTTTTTTTTTGGAAGGCTGGAGGCCGCTGCCGCTTTCTGTTAGAGTAATGCACGTGCACAACTGGACTCGATTACACTCATCCATCCATCCATCCATCCAATATTCTGACTATTCATTCATTTCTCCAACCACCATTCATTCATCATCCATCCATTCCTCCATTTCTCTAACCATTGATCTATTCCTCCAACCACTCATCCATCCATCCATCCATCCATTCCTCCAACTACTCATCCATCCATCCATTCCTTTAACCATTCATCCCTTACTCCAACAAACCATCCATCCATCCTTTCTTTGACCATCTTAAGTGGAGTCTGGTGCTCTGACTGTATGGAGTGTCAGTGAATCTCTCTGTAATTTTACAGTACAGAGTGTAGATAGAGAGAGAGAGAATAAAGGAGGATTGAGAAAGACAGATAGGAAAGAGAAAGAGAAAAAAGGGAGAGAGATTAAGTTTTCTGTGGTTTTGATTAACATATAGATAGCTTTAACTGCAGCGAGAGAAACGACACTGAGAATTAAACACACACTCACACTCACACTCACACATACTCACACATACACACTCACACACACACACACTCACACACACACACACACTCACACACATACACACTCACACACATACACACTCACACACATACACACTCACATTCACACATACTCACACATACACTCACACTCACACACACTCACACACACACACACTCACACACACACACACTCACACACATACACACTCACACACATACACACACACTCACACACATACACACTCACACACATACACACTCACATTCACACATACTCACACATACACACTCACACACATACACACACACTCACACACATACACACTCACACACATACACACTCACATTCACACATACTCACACATACACACTCACACACACACACACACACACTCACACACATACACACTCACACACATACACACTCACATTCACACATACTCACACATACACACTCACACACATACACTCACACTCACACACACTCACACACATACACACTCACACACATACACACTCACACACACACACACACACTCATACACATACACACTCACACACACACACACACTCATACACATACACACTCACACACATACACACTCACATTCACACATACTCACACATACACACACACACATACACACACTCACACTCACACAACACACTCACACTCACACTCACAACACACTCACACACACTCACAACACACTCACACACACATACACACACACTCACACAAATACACACTCACACACATACACACTCACACACTCATTCGCAAACACACTCACTCGTATACACACCCACATACACTCACACAGAGGCGTTACTGTATTAAAACTCGATCAGTGCTGTGTTTGACGCTGTGTTTGACGCTGTTTTTAACGCTGTGTTTGACGCTGTGTTTAACGCTGTGTTTAACGCTGTGTTTGACGCTGTGTTTAGAGCTTCAGCGAAACTCCCCTCACTGTGTCAGAATATTTCCATAACAGTCATACAGAGAAAAACATGCTTCAGTCTGTGAACTGAAGAGCAGAATAAGCAGATTTACACAGCTTTAAAGAGCCCATACTCTACGTTTAAAGGGCCCATACTCTACGTTTAAAGAGCCCATACTCTACGTTTAAAGAGCCCATACTCTACGTTTAAAGAGTCTATACTCTACGTTTAAAGAGCCCATACTCTACGTTTAAAGAGTCTATACTCTACGTTTAAAGAGCCCATACTCTACGTTTAAAGATCCCATACTCTACGTTTAAAGGGCCCATACTCTACGTTTAAAGAGCCCATACTCTACGTTTAAAGAGCCCATACTCTACGTTTAAAGAGTCTATACTCTACGTTTAAAGAGCCCATACTCTACGTTTAAAGAGCCCATACTCTACGTTTAAAGAGTCTATACTCTACGTTTAAAGAGCCCATACTCTACGTTTAAAGAGCCCATACTCTACGTTTAAAGAGTCTATACTCTACGTTTAAAGAGCCCATACTCTACGTTTAAAGAGCCCATACTCTACGTTTAAAGAGTCTATACTCTACGTTTAAAGAGCCCATACTCTACGTTTAAAGAGCCCATACTCTACGTTTAAAGAGTCTATACTCTACGTTTAAAGAGCCCATACTCTACGTTTAAAGATCCCATACTCTACGTTTAAAGGGCCCATACTCTACGTTTAAAGAGCCCATACTCTACGTTTAAAGAGCCCATACTCTACGTTTAAAGAGTCTATACTCTACGTTTAAAGAGCCCATACTCTACTTTTAAAGAGCCCATACTCTACGTTTAAAGAGCCCATACTCTACGTTTAAAGAGCCCATACTCTACGTTTAAAGAGCCCATACTCTACGTTTAAAGAGTCCATACTCTACGTTTAAAGAGTCTATACTCTACATTTAAAGAGCCCATACCCTACGTTTAAAGAGCCCATACTCTACGTTTAAAGAGCCCATACTCTACGTTTAAAGAGCCCATACTCTACGTTTAAAGAGTCTATACTCTACGTTTAAAGAGCCCATACTCTACGTTTAAAGAGCCCATACTCTACGTTTAAAGAGTCTATACTCTACGTTTAAAGAGTCTATACTCTACGTTTAAAGAGCCATACTCTACGTTTAAAGGGCCCATACTCTACGTTTAAAGAGTCTATACTCTACGTTTAAAGAGTCTTTACTCTACGTTTAAAGAGTCTATACCCTACATTTAAAGAGCCATACTCTACATTTAAAGGGCCCATACTCTACGTTTAAAGAGTCTACACTCTACGTTTAAAGAGCGTATATTCTACGTTTAAAGAGACCATACTCTACGTTTAAAGAGCCCATACTCTACGTTTAAAGAGTCCATACTCTACGTTTAAAGAGTCCATACTCTACATTTAAAGAGTCTATACCCTACATTTAAAGAGTCTATACTCTACGTTTAAAGATTCTATACTCTACGTTTAAAGAGCCCATACCCTACGTTTAAAGAGCCCATACCCTACGTTTAAAGAGCCCATACTCTATATTTAAAGGGCCCATACTCTATATTTAAAGGGCCCATACTCTACGTTTAAAGAGCCCATACTCTATATTTAAAGAGCCCATACTCTATATTTAAAGGGCCCATACTCTACGTTTAAAGAGCCCATACTCTATATTTAAAGGGCCCATACTCTATACCCTATGGGATTCTAGATTAATATGCTAGCGCTAAGGTAATGGCGGTTAAAATTAAAATTTTTGGCCGTTCAACATTAAACATGGAAAAGAAATTAAACATGTCTGTGGTCAAGTCCGCACACACACACACACACACACACACACACACACACACACACACACACACACACACACACACACACTCAAACAGAGAGTGATGTGTTTATACAGCTTTGCAAGGATCATTTCAAACACAGTAAACTTTACTATAACAGACACTACAGACTGTACAGACTCTCTCTCTCTTACTTTCCCATTCTATCTCTTTTTCTCACTCTCTCTTTCTGTCCTTTTTTTTCTTTCACTTGCCTCTCTGTCCTATATGTCTCTTTTTCTCTCTCTTCTCTTTCTCTCTCCTATCTGTCTTGCTCCCTTCTTTCTCTGTCCTTTTCTCCTTCTCTCTCTCATTCTCTCTCACTTTCTCTGTCCTCTTTCTGTCCTTCTCTCTCTTGTTTGCACTTTTCTCCCCTGTCTCATTTTTTTTCTCTCTGGCCTTTTCTTTCTCCATTCTCTCTTTATGTCTCTTTCTATCCATTTCTCTCTCTCTTTCCATTTCTTATCTTTGTCTCTCTCTTTTTTGCTCTTTTCTCTCCCTTGTGTCTCTGTCTTTCTCTCTGTCTCTGTCTCTTTTTGTCTCTCCCTCTCTGTCCTTCTCTCTGTCTCTCCCTCTCTGTCCTTCTCTCTGTCTCTCTCTCTCTGTCTCTCTCTTAACTCCACTGTTATTTCTCCTTATGCCTCTCTCTCCCTCTCTCTCTGTCTCTCTCTCTCTTTCTATGTCTCTCTCTCTCTTTCTCTGTCTGACCTTTTATGAACAGCAGAAAGTTTTTAATGAGGCTCTATGCGTCCTGCTGGTGAGCAGCAGGGGATTGTGGGAAAGGAGGCGGTGTGTAAAATGAAACCCGTCAATCAAAAGCGGAATCGCCAGCGGAACGTTCACTCGGCCAATCAGCAGCGGCGTTTACCCGTCTGATGTCACACTGCGCGGGGCAGGGGTCTGTCTTAGTGAGGGGCCCTGACTGAACTTCAGCTTCAGTAACTGAACAAACTCGATTTTTACATCAATGACGAAGAGCCGATCAGTGAAACGGGAGCTGAGCGTCTTATTTTAGAAGGCTGTTCCTGATTGGTCAGAAGACTGTTCCTGATCGGTCAGAGGACTGTTCCTGATTGGTCAGAAAACTGTCCCTGATTAGTCAGAAGACTGTTCCTGATTGGTCAGAAAACTGTCCCTGATTAGTCAGAAGACTGTTCCTGATTGGTCAGAAAACTGTCCCTGATTAGTTAGAAGACTATTCCTGATTGGTCAGACGGCTGTTCCTGATTAGTCAGAAGTCTGTTCCTGATTAGTCAGAAAACTGTTCCTGATTGGTCAGAAGACTGTTCCTGATTGGTCAGAAGGCTGTTCCTGATTGGTCAGACGGCTGTTCCTGATTGGTCAGAGGGCTGTTCCTGATTAGTCAGAAGGCTGTTCCTGATTAGTCAGAAGACTGTTCCAGATTGGTCACAAGGTTGCCTCTGACTGGTCAGAGGGCTGTTCCTGATTGGTCAGACAGCTGTTCTTGATTGGTCAGAAGGCTGTTCCTGATTAGTCAGAAGACTGCTCCTGATTGGTCAGAAGGCTGTTCCTGATTAGTCAGAAGGCTGTTCCTGATTGGTCAGAAGGCTGTTCCTGCTTAGTCAGAAGACTGTTCCTGATTAGTCAGAAGGCTGTTCCTGATTAGTCAGAAGGCTGTTCCTGATTAGTCAGAAGACTGTCCCTGATTGGTCAGAAGGCTGTTCCTGATTAGTCAGAAGACTGTTCCTGACTGTTCACAAGGTTGCCTCTGATTGGTCAGAGGGCTGTTCCTGATTGGTCAGACAGCTGTTCCTGATTAGTCAGAAGACTGTTCCTGATTGGTCAGAAGACTGTTCCTGATTGGTCAGAAGTCTGTTCCTGATTAGTCAGAAGACTGTTCCTGATTGGTCAGAAGGTTGCCTCTGATTGGTCAGAAGGCTGTCCATGATTGGTCAGAAGTCTTTCTCTGATTGGTCAGAAGCTCATCCCTGATTGGTCAGAAGGCTATCCCTGATTGGACAGAAGCTCATCCCTGATTGGCTAGAAAGTTGTCCCTATCTTGTCAGAAGTCATCCCTGATTGGTCAGAAGCTCATCCCTGATTGGACAGAAGCTCATCCCTGATTGGCTAGAAAGTTGTTCCTATCTTGTCAGAAGTCATCCCTGACTGGTCAGAAGGGTGTTCCTGATTAGTCAGTATGTTTATGATCCAAAATCCTGAACTCAAACTGCCTTGGAACAAGTCAGGTGTGGTGCAGAAGTTGCCACGGCGATGTGTCCCAGTTGTGAGACCGTAAATGACCAAGCTAAGCATTAGTAAAGTTGGCTGGCTAAGCAAGACATCCTGCTCCTATCCTCTAACTCAGACTCAAACAGTGCAGTGTTTGTGTAGATAAACACAGCCGCAGGCACACTTTCCTCCTTCTCTTCCTCCTTATGATGTCCTGCCAAAAGTGCTAAAAGGCTTCAGACCCCCCTCATCACCCCCCCCACACACACACACACACATTCACACACTGTAAAGCTCCAGCCCAGCGCAGTGTTTGATTGACAGCCCCCTCACCCGTGCGTGGGTTGATGCTGAAGAAGTTCTGCGGGTTGCCGCTGGCGATGCGGAAGGAGAGGCGGGGCTCCGTTGCCATGGCGTCCGGATCCTGAGCTTGGATCTGGATGATGGACAGATCTTTGGGAGAGTTC
>NW_023494786.1:1062862-1097862 GCF_904425465.1 Colossoma macropomum
ACTTACTGAACAATATCACAGTACTTAGTGAATAATATCACAGTACTTAGTGAAGAATATCACAGTACTTACTGAACAATATCATACTACTTACTGAATAATATCACAGTACTTACTGAACAATATCACAGTACTTACTGAATAATATCACAGTACTTAGTGAATAATATCACAGTACTTACTGAACAATATCACAGTACTTACTGAACAATATCACAGTACTTACTGAAAAATTCATAGTAGATACTGAATAATTCATAGTAGTTACTGAATAATTCATAGTAGATACTGAATAATTCATAGTAGGTACTGAATAATTCATAGTAGATACTGAATAATTCATAGTAGGTACTGAATAATTCATAGTAGATACTGAATAATTCATAGTAGGTACTGAATAATTCATAGTGGATACTGAATAATTCATACAAGACACTGAATAATTAATAGTAGATACTGAATAATTCATAGTAAATACTGAATAATTCATACAAGACACAGAATAATTAATAGTACATGCTCAATAATTATAGTAGATGCTGAATAATTCTTAGTAAATACTAAATAAGCTGCTTTGGCTCAATAAGAAGATCTATGTAAATGAGATTTTTGGTTAAAATCTTTCTTTAATGTGTGCAGTTCTCTCGTTACCCAGTCTATCCTGCAGGGGGCGCATCTGGTGTCTAAACAGAACATTTGCAAATCTCTTTTAATTTATTCATTTCAATTAGCATAGCTTGCATAACAAAACATGGTTAAATTGCACGCAGTAGAGAAGTCATTCAATGCACACAAACACACACACTCACACACACACACACACACACACACACACACACACACACACACACACACACACACACACACTCAGGCTGGTGAACGAGCCGGGCGAGAGACAGGAGGAGATATGAGAATGTACAAAAAAATAGAGATGATTCTCTTCTTTCCTCGGCTGTGGTGTTCCTGCTGTCTGACCCAGATAAAACATGATAAGAGAGAGAGAGAGAGAGAGAGAGAGAGAGAGAGAGAGAGAGAAGAGAGAGAGAGAGAGAGAGAGAGAGTCTACAGCACACACACACACATATCCAAGTCAGATACCTATCAGTAGAATAATCTCTGTGATCAAATATTAATGAAATTCCAATTATCCACATCCTGTATATCATCCAATAACTATAACAGAGCATGTGTGAGTGGGTGGAAGAGAGAGAGAGAGAGAGAGAGAGAGAGAGAGAGAGAGAGAGAGAGGACTTTGTCTTGACTCTTTTATTTTCCCTTTCTTTCTTTCTTTTTTTAATTACTAATAACCCCTCTAAATAACGTAGTTTCTAGTGTTCTATTATGATCTATTATATCATCTTTTTCTTATTTATTTATGTGTTTCTTATTAACTGCTTTGGCAACAGTGTATTTCATCACATTCATGCCAATAAAGCACTACTGAACTTGAACTTGAGAGAGAGAGAGAGAGAGAGAGAGAGGGGAAGACAGAGGAAGAGGGAGAAAGCAAGAGAGTGGAAGAAAGAGAAAGCGAGTATGAGAAACAGAGAGACAGAGAAGAGGGAGAGAGAAAGGAAGAGAGAGAAGAGGGAGGGGGAGGAGAGAGAGATAGGACAGAAAGAGAGAGGTAGAGAAGAGGGAGAAAGCAAGAGAGAGGAAGAAAGAGAAAGAGAGAGAGAGAGAGAGAGGGAAGGAGGGAGAGAGAAGAGAGGAAGATAGAGGAGAGGGAGAAAGCAAGACAGTGAAAGAAAGTGAAAAAGAGAGACTAAGAGAGGAAAGAGACAGAATAAGAATGAGAGAGAGAAATGAAATGGTATGTACTCCTGTAATAAAGAGTCATTAAAAATGTATTATGTGTTGGTATATGAATACAAATTAGCTTTAAATGTGTTTCAGGGAGAGTGAAGAAAGAGGAGGAAGACAGTGAGGACGGATAGAGAGAGAAAGAGACAGATGAGAGAGACAGAGAGAGAGGGAGAGAGAGAGAGAGAGAGTTTAACCCTGCTATGCTGAAATGAGTGTCATGCAGAGAAAACACCGCAAGACCAGCTGAACCCATCTGCACCACATTCACACTGAGCTGTCTGTTCTAATGAGCATTCTCTTTCTGCAGGCCCTCTAGTGGCCATCCAGGACGATACAATACTATACACTGCAATAAAATACTATACGCTGTAATACAATACCATACCATACAATTCAACACGATATGCTGCAACACAATACAATACAATACAATATGATATGCAATACGATGCGAAACGATAATGTGCGATACGCTGAAATACATTGCGATACACTGCAATATGATACACTGCAATACAATACAATACAATGATAAAATACACTGCAATGCGATATAATACAATACAAAACAATACGCTGCAATATAATACAACACACCGCAATAGGATACGACACGCTGCAATAAAATACGATACAATATGCTGCAGTATGGTAAGTCACTACTACATCTGCGATGTAAATACACTGCATCATACGATACAATATGCTGCAGTATGGTAAGATACACTGCGATACAATGACGATATAATATGCTGCAGTATGGTAAGATACACTGCAATACAATACAATACAATGAAAAGATACACTGCAATATGATATAATACAATACGCTGCAATATAATACGACACACTGCAATACAATACGATACAATATGCTGCAATATGATAAGATACTCTGCAATGCAATACGATATGCTGCAATAGGATACTATACACTGCAATAAAATACAATACACTACAATACAATACGGTACAATACACTTCAATACGGTAAAACACACTGCAATACAATATGACACACTGCAATAAAATACGATACACTGCAGTACAACACGATACGCTGCAATAAAATACGGTACTCTACAACTACGCAATACAGATACTATACTCGCTGCAAAGATACAGTCAGATATACACTGCGCATAGATACTATATGCTGCATATGATAGGTACACTGCAATACGATACGCTGCAATAGTATACGATACACTGCAATAAAATACGATACTATATGCTGCAATATGATAAGGTACACTGCAATACAATACGATACGCTGCAATAGGATACGATACACTGCAATAAAATACAATACGATATGCTGCAATAGGATACGATACACTGCAATAAAATACAATACACTACAATACAAAACGATACAATACACTGCAGTACGGTAAAACACTGCACTACGGTAAAACACACTGCAATACAGTAAGATACACTGCGATATAATGTGATACACTGCAGTACAACACGATACGCTGCAATAAAATACGATACTATATGCTGCAATACGGTGCGATATGCTGCAATAAAATATGATACACTGCAATAGGATACAGCACAATATGCTGCAATACAATATGATATGCTGCGACACAAAACAATACACTGCAATACGATACGATACACTGCAATAAAATACGGTACAATACAATACGATACTATATGCTGCAATACAGTAAGATACACTGCAATATAATACAATACGCTGCAATAGGATACTATACACTGCAATACAATACGATACTATATGCTGCAATACGGTGCGATATGCTGCAATACAATATGATATGCTGCGACACAAAACAATACACTGCAATACGATACGATACACTGCAATACAATTTGATACAGCACAATATAATACGATACAATATTAAACAATGCAATACAATATTATATGACACAATATTCAGCTACAGTAACACAGGAGTGAATGGACGTCCTCATAAATACCGTAGTACAAATGAATTTTGGGAATCTTATCTAACGTGCCTCTTGTGTAAATGTGTGTGCTGGGAACTTTCTGATACATTCATAAACTTACCACAACTGTGTGTGTGTGTGTGTGTGTGTGTGTGTGTGTGTGTGTGTGTGTGTGTGCCGAGTGGGATATCAAACAGCTCCTTTCGGGCTGGAATGTTTTAGCAGTGGGGGCCGTATCCTAGCAACTCAAATAAAGAGGACATATAACGGCTCCCAGCGCCGGCGGAACTGTCCCCCTGTTGAAAATGCATATTTACAGACGCTCTCACACACACACACGCACACACACACACACACACACACACACACACACACACACACACAGACACACACACACACACACAGACACACACACAATCGCAAACGCAAGTTCTCATGCTGAAATAATCACACACACTTGCAGCATCACTCTAATCCAAACGAACACACATGCACAGCTTTAATTAAAGCAAACCAATTATCAGCCTATCAGGAGCGCCGGTGTGACTGTGCCTGTGTGTGTGAGTGTGTGTGAGGTGTTATCTCGGCGTGTGTGAGACAGTGTGTGTGTGTGCTGCTGTGAATAAGCTCCAGCGTGTCAGTGTTTCACAGACGTGGGAGGTTTACAGGCTGTCTGTGTAGAACAGCTTGTGCTAGACTAGGCAGCAGCAGTGGGTCACTTACCGGTTCATCCAGTACACCTTTTGTAATGGTTCTTAAAGGGCCGGCATCATCAGTTTGGTAGCGCTTTACAATGACACTCAGGGCCAGTAAGCAATTTCAGCAGCTTCTTGGGTCTTTGGAGCCACCAGGGGGCCCCCTGACAACGTCTGGGTTATTACCGTCCCATTATGTTGTGTAAGATGCTCGAGTGAGGGGGAAAAACGCTACCGTCTGAAAGAAGAACGAGAGCACCCGGAGCCGAAGAATGGAAAAGAAAAAAAGAAAAGTAGTAGAAAAAACTTAAAGATCAAGATCTGTTTTTTTGTTTGTTTGTGTGTTTGTTTAGAGTTAATGTTATGGCTTTTGTTTCAGCTTCGTTAAACCAACAAACACAGGACTGTTGTAAAACTAATAAACTGTTTTTTTAGTATCTAAATCTGGATTAATCACAATCTGAGTATGTGATTAATCCACGTTTAGATACTCAGACTGTGATTAATCCACGTCTAGATACTCAGACTGTGATTAATCAAGGTTTAGATACTCAGACTGTGATTAATCCACGTCTAGATACTCAGACTGTGATTAATCAAGGTTTAGATACTCAGACTGTGATTAATCAAGGTTTAGATACTCAGACTGTGATTAATCAAGGTTTAGATACTCAGGCTGTGATTAATCAAGGTTTAGATACTCAGGCTGTGATTAATCCACGTCTAGATACTCAGACTGTGATTAATCAAGGTTTAGATACTCAGACTGTGATTAATCAAGGTTTAGATACTCGGACTGTGATTAATCCAGGTTTAGATACTCAGACTGTGATTAATCCACGTTTAGATACTCAGACTGTGATTAATCCAGGTTTAGGCACTCAGACTGTGATTAATCCAGGTTTAGATACTCAGACTGTGATTAATCCACGTTTAGATACTCAGGCTGATTAATCCAGGTTTAGATACTCAGGCTGTGATTAATCCACGTTTAGATACTCAGACTGATTAATCCACGTTTAGATACTCAGACTGTGACTAATCCAGGTTTAGGCACTCAGACTGTGATTAATCCAGGTTTAGATACTCAGACTGTGATTAATCCAGGTTTAGCCGCTCAGACTGTGATCAATCAAAACTTCACTTTTTGATTGATTTTTTTAATTAAGTTGTTATTTTGTGATTCATAAAGTTTTCATGAATGATTAGCCAATCATTATTAAGTGGCTAAAATATACCTTTAACATCAATAATCATTAATTGAAAACCTTTTGCTATATAATGTATATATAAAGATGCATCGTATTACAGTGCTTTAATGATTTATTTGTCAGTGAGAAAATGGTTAATGAAATGTACGGTATCTATTAATGCACAAATAATAATTATTAAATTATTAATGAACATTAACAAATTATTCCAGAATGACTAAGTGGCTATTCATAGTGGCCCAAAATGTTAGCATAGTTTTTATTATATATTATATATTATACTTTGTATATATATATCTCTCATCTTGCTGAAGTCCATTTATGACAATGATGTGGTTTTATGTCATAATTCATATTTATATGACCATTTTAACCTCGCTTTATCCTTTAGAATTAAACAGGCTGTACCTTTAAGACTGATATATGTAAATGAGCCCTGTTCTGACTGGCCAAAAAGCAGACTGTGATGAAACACTCTCTATAACTTCAGCATTAGTGGGTGGGGCTAAACCACTGTAGGCCAGATATACAGATATAAGTAAATGTATTTGTTTTTGTGACAAATATGAACTGTATGTATTGTTGAGCAAACAATATGTTTTAAAACCCATAATGATGTTTAAATACTACATCAAAGTCTTTAATTTCTTCAAAATAAAAGTGAAGCAAGTTCAGTTTTCCACAATAAGAGCCCTTAAAAGGTTAAAACTACCCCAGTGCTCCAGGAACGCAGCAAAGCTAACTCAACCACAGCGCTCTGCTTACAACCCAAAGCTACAAAACTCCTCCACTCGACCGGGCGGCCGCAAAAATCTCTCTCCTCCTTTCCTCCATTTCTTATGCATGCAGCTCTTAGTAAATAATTCATTTTAACTCCCTAACAATGTCCCCACGGTCGATCTGGATCCGCTCGTCCACGTCCAGGCTCGGCTTAAATTACCCTGTCAATGGGGAAGCTCGTTCAGAGGGAAAAAGATCCCTTTCCAGCCTAAAGCTAGGCTTAATCTGCGCCTGGAAAAGCAGGCCGCTAGCCGCTAGTCACTAAGCTATGCGGTTTTGTTTCTGAGGAACAAAGCAGGTGCGTTGGTTGGTGCAGATCAGCAGCTATTTCTGTCGAACAATGAGCTTCTAAAGCGTCTGAACGCTGCAGAAAAAACCCACAGAAACACCCAGAAGTGCTTCTCCTGGTTCCTGACGGTTTTGGCTTTTTTAATGGATTGATTTTCCGATGTAAAGGATGCTAATGATTTCATAGATGACCACACACACATCTAGACGGTCGACTACGGCACTTTTAACACCTCGGAACAGGCTAGCCTGCTTTCCATGTTACACAGCTGACAAACTCCTACTCACAATACCCTTCACACCACACCACCTGCCACAACGTACTACAGGAACACATTAGAGTCCACGCCGTCTTCGGAGCATCGCTGCTTCTCGGAGACGCAGTTTCTTTCCAGTGATACTAGTGATGTTTGGCTAACTACCAAGCGCCACTTTATTGGTGTGGACTCTTTCGGAGGGGCATTTCAACAGTGGAGAGACCTCCAAGAGCTGACAAGGCTGAAGTTGGCTTCAAGTTCGCCAGCTTCTTGTTTGAATTTTCCAGTTCCACCTTAAATGGTGCAGCAGTTACATTAAGGTGCGTCTTATACTAATTTCCCTGTTCCACCTTACACGGTGCATCAGTTACATTTGGGCGCCTCTTGTGCTAATTGTCCCGTTCCACCTTAAACGGTGCAGCAGTTACATTCAGGTGCCTCTTGTGCTAATTTCCCCGTTCCACCTTAAACAGTGCAGCAGTTACATTCAGGCACCTCTTGTGCTAATTTTCCTGCTCCACCTTAAATGGTGCAGCAGTCATATTCAGGCGCCTCTTGCGTTAATTTCCCCATTCCACCTTAAACGATGCAGCAGTGACATTCAAGCACATCTTGTTTAAACTTCCCTGTTCCACCTTAAACGGTGCAGCAGTCATATTCAGGCATCTCTTGTCAAAATGTTCCCGTTACACCTTGAACGGTGCAACAGCTACATTGAGGCGCCTCTTGTGCTAATTTCCCCGTTCCACCTTAAACGGTGCAGCAGTCACATTCAGCCGCATTCACATTGTACAGCTTGAATATAACTGTTGCAACATTTAAGATGGAACTGTAAAGTTGAATAAGAAGCATCTTCAGCTTTTGGAATTTCTCAAATCATTTGTCTGACCGAGTCAGGCGGCTCCTCAGGTGGTATGAGAGGAAACAGAAGCTTTCTGATTAGCCACGTTAGGCTATTGCTAACCCCAAAAGTCTGGCCATGGCCATTCCTTTATGTCCCCTGCCCAGAAGACAAACTGGACGACTTCAGCCGCTACGAGAGGTGATGGAAGGTCTGCTGTGGCTTCAATTTCATTTTAAGTGTGACTGAAACATTCCTGACTCAGACACTCAGCTAAACATGCTAACACTACCATGGTTTGCGCTGTTCGCATGTCGCGCTAGCTGCGCTCGTAATAACGGCTACAACCGAGGAACTTTCAACCCCTTTGCCTCCCACTACGAACACGATGGGATGTGTTTTACATATTTATCACTCTAGGAAAAGTTCAACATGAGAACCAAGTAGAAATAGCGTAAAAGTGTGGTTAGACTGAGGTAAAGCCGCGTAATGAGAGACTTCACAGTGTTAGCGCTGAGGCGCGGCTACAGTGTGGAGGTGAAAATGACTCCATTACGCTGTTCAGGAGTGAGAAAATTAATCTATTACTGATCACGACAACCAACAAGGATTAATCTACTGCTATTAATTATTCATCCATTAATTATAGCACTTATCTGTTATCTAACACCACAGCGAGGGTGGACGGGCGACGGCAGGGAGAGGGGGATTGCAGAGAGGAGGAGAAGGAGAGAGGGATCACAGAGAGGAGGAGGAGAAGGAGGTGTTTCCAGAACTGTGCTGAGGTTTAGCAGTTAGCAAAAACACACACTTAAATACGGACACTGCGGCGGCACAATTAGCCCATAATGACAATGGAATCACATGCTGCCTGTCAAAAGCTCAAAAGTTTCAGGACATCGACACACCTAAAAAAGATGGTTCTTCAAGGGTTCTTTAGTAAAGAACGTGAACAATGAACAGTCAAAGAACCCTCTGCATGCTTAAAAAGTTCTCTATAGTGCCAAAAAGGGTTCTGCTATTGCTTCAAGCTTGACATCATAATAGCAGAACCCTTTTTGGTGCCATGTAGAACCATACACAACGCATTCAGCATCAATCTGAAGAACCATTTCACCATGCAGAGAACTGTTTAATCATGCAAAGGGTTCTTTGAGTGCACACGGTGCTACATAGAACCACTGTCTTTACTAAAGAACCCTTGAAGAGACATCTTTTAAAAGAGGCATTTAAAAACAAGCACATTATCTTGATATGTGCGTGTGTGTATGTGTGTGTGTGTGTATATATATATATATATATATATATATATATATATATATATATAATCTACATTACATTCATCACAAAATTAAAACAAAATAAAAGTTTATTAAACTTTTTAAATTTGGCTAAAAAATATAAAAAACCCAAAAATGAATATACAAGATTTTTGCACGTCAGTGAATACATATATATATATATATATATATATATATATATATATATATATATATATTACACATATATGTATAGCTGCTATCGGAACAAAACCTCATATCTCCAAAATGGTAACTTTACCGGAGAAGCAAAAACCTGCTTTACTTATATATATATTAACTATCTATCTATCTATCTATCTATATATATATATATATATAAAACATTTGACCGTCTACGTATGAAAACTGTTCAGTGAAGAAATGCTGATGCAGTGTCAGAGCGGTTCAATAGCGCGGCTCAGTTCAGAGCCGAACACGCGGCCTTCCCTTCACTCCTGCCTCAGAAACGCTTATTGGACATGAGGCAGTGAGTTCTGCTGAACGGAGCGTCGGAGGACTAATTTTAGGTGAGAAAACGAACGCGAGCGCTGAACTTCACAGCTTCGTACAGAGACAACTGTAACACAAGCTGAGCTCTATTCACACTGTTACCTCTGGAGGAAGGGCGAGAGAGAGCAGGTGAGAGAGAGGGAGGAACAGCGCTGAGACAGGAAGGAAGTGAGATCATCTGTGATCATGTTTGTGTTTAGTTCAGTACTATGAATTATTGGAGATTTAATAATGAACAGAACCTTGTTCGTTAATAACTTTAGTGCTGTGTGTTATTGGAAATAAAGAAAGTGGCTAACACTTTTCCAGACAGCCAGCAAAAGGGGGCGTTTGTGTTCGTGCACAGGACGGGGGAAGGGAGGAGGGGATACCTGCTGAACTCCATGCATTGTCAAGAAGGAGAGATGGAGAGAAACAGCCAAAGAGGAGACAATCTGAAGAGCCAAGACTGAGAAAGACGTTCATATATCAGGTGGGGGTGAAGAGCCGTGTTAACATCTGTGAGGCGTTTCAACGGTGGAGAGACTTTTGAGAGATGATGAAGCTTAAATGCAAGGCTTCCTATTCGCCAGCGTCTTGTTTGAATTTTCCTATTCCACTTTAAATGGTGCAGCACTTACATTCAAGCACCTCTTGTGCGAATTTTCCCATTCCACCTTAAACGGTCCAGCAGTAGTGCCCCATTTACATGGTGCAACAATTCAGGCGGCCCTTATTCGAATTTTCCAGTTCCACCTTAAATGGTGCAGCAGTTACATTCATATACAGAGTGTAACTGCTGCGCCATTTAAGGTGGAACTGAAAAATTCGAACAAGAAGCTAATACACCAGAATGTAACTGCTGCACCATTTAAGGTGGAATGGGAAAATTCGTGCCAGAAGCTGAGGTGCCTGAATGTAACTGGTGCAATATTTAAGGTGGAACAGGAAAATTCAAGCCAGATGCTGAGGTGCCTGAATGTAACTGGTGCAACTTTTAAGGTGGAACATGAATATTTGCACAAGCACCCAAATGTAATTGCTGCACGATTTAAGGTGGAGTGGGAAAATTTGAACAAGAAGCTGAGTCGCCCAAATGTTACTGCTGACCCATTTAAGGTAGAACGGGAAAACCTGAACAAGAAGCTGGCGAATAAGAAGCCGACTTCAGCTTCATGGAGAGCTGAAAGGCCTGAAAAAGGACAAGGAGGCTGCTCTGTTTCTGCTTGACCAGTGGGCAACATTAACTTACTTCTGCTCTTTCACAGAATCAACAAGTCAGTATTGTTCTCTCCCATTTGCTAATGTTTGTGACTGCTAATCCATCTGTTTCTCTGCATACTTTGTTACCCTGTTCTTCAGTGGTCAGGACCCCCATGGACCCCCACAGAGCAGGTACTATTTGGGTGGTGGATCATTCTCAGCACTGCAGTAACACTGACGTGGTGGTGGTGTGTTAGTGTGTGTTGTGCTGGTCTGAGTGGATCAGACACAGCAGTGCTGCTGGAGTTTTTAAACACCTCAGTGTCACTGCTGGACTGAGAACCAAAAATATCCAGCCAACAGCGTCCTGTGGGCAGCGTCCTGTGTCCACTGATTAAGGACTAGAGGATAACCACACAAACTGTGCAGCAGCAGATGAGCTATCGTCTCTGACTTTACATCTACAAGGTGGACTGACAAGGTAGGAGTGTCTAATAGAGTGGACAGTGAGTGGACACAGTGTTTAAAAACTCCAGCAGCACTGCTGTGTCTCCTGTGACCACTGAAGAACTGGCCAGTGGAGCTGATAAAGTGGACAGGGAGTGTATGCGTTGCTACTCAACCAATCAGACAACACACACTTGTATAAATTTCCGTTTATCAGCTTAATCTGGATTAAATGTTCCAGAAACAACTCAGTAAATCTCTGACTGTTATCAGCCAATCAGCAGCTGGGATTAAAATGCCATCTGATGAGTCTACAGAGAGAAGAGAGGGACCTTCAGCACGTCAGAGAGAAGAAAAAGAAAAGTGGAAGACAGAGAGAGAGAGAGAGAGAGAGAGAGAGGGGGGGATAATCATGGGTTTCTCTGAGTTCAAGAGCTCTAAATATAGAGCTAAAAAAACAAGCAGAAACATTTAACACTTCACTGACGTCAACACAGAGACATAACCTACAGAGAGAGAGAGTACAGAGAGACAGAGAGAGGGGGGGACAGAGAGGAAGAGAGAGAGAGAGAGAGAGAGAGAGAGAGAGAGAGAGAGAGAGAGAGAGAGAGAGAAAAGAGAGAGAACAAAGAGAGACGAAAAGAGAAAAAAGAAAAAAGAGAGGAATAAAAAGAAAGGAAAGAGGAAACGAGAGAGAGAGAGAGAGAACAGAGAGATAGAGAGAGAGAGAGAGAGAGATAAATAGAGAGAGAAAGAGAGAGAGACAGACAGAGAGACAGATACAGAGGGAGAGAAAGATAGAGAGAAAAACGAGTGAGAAAGAGGGAGAGAACAGAGACAAACAAGAGAGAGAAAGAGAGAGAGAAAAACAGCAGAGAGAAAGAGAAAGAACAAAGAGGGACAGATAGATTGAGAGAGACAAGAGAGACAAAAAGAGAGAGAGAAAAAAAGAAAGAGAGAGAAGGATACAAAGAAAAGAAAGAGGGAAAGAGGGAGAGAGAGAGAGACAGGAAGAAAGGGAGAAAGTCAGAGGAATGAAAAAGCAGCAGAAAGAAGAGAAAAGAGAAAGAGAGAAAGGGAGCGTGATAGAGAAAGAGATAAAGAGAGAGAGATAAAGAGAGACAGAGAGAGAGTAGAGAGAGAGAGATAGTAGACTAAAGCTCTGTCGTTCCTGTCCACTCGTCTCTACTGAGCGTCTATATTTAACAGAGTTCAGTCTCAGCTCTTCTCTGTTTGTCTCTCAGGCCGTGCAGCATCACTGTGGACAGGCTAGAGTTTCAACCACACGACTTACAGGAATCCTACAGGAGCCTGCGGAGCCGCGAGTGGGCGCTGGGGGGGCCACGGGGGGCCGGAGATGAAGAAAGGCAATATTACACTGGACACAAACGCCTAGAGCTACGCTATACGATCTGGCTCCGTAATGAAGTGCTCCGTCCTGTAGAACAGACCGTGAGTGTGTTCTGTGTTAAATTAAAGCGATACTTTGGCAAAAAGTCACTCAGCGCCTCCCCCCATTTCCCTCCCTACCCCCCCATACCCACCACACCCACTCTTACCCCAAATGTAGCCCATCAGCCAAGGCGTGTTTGGCATCTAAAGTTTGCTTCTTTAGTCTTACCTCTGGAGCCATGATGCTAATGTGGCTAACAAGTAATGGAAACTAGTACCCCACCAATTAGCATAACACTAACTGAAGCTACAAGTTACAAGTAACAATAGCAGAACCCTTTTTGGTGCTATACAGAACCACATGTGCATCACATTCTCAGTCAATCTGAAGAAACAGGTCCTCTAGTGTTCATGGTTCTATACAGAACCATAGAGCCCTTAAAGAACCATCTTTTTTAAGAGTTTATGTTAGCATAAGGCTAAAGGCAGTAGCTTGAATTTTGTTTACGGACAGAACGGGGGGCTACGAGGTGGGGGGGTTCCTAATAAAGTGGAAAGTGAAGAGCGCAGCTTAACACGGGGTGAACAGGTTCCAGTAGAACGTGCTTCTGGTCATCTTCTCGTGTTCCCATAGCAACGTCATCTGAGTTTCCCCAGCATTCAGAAAGATGTTTCTCCAGCTTCACAGGGGTGAGTTCACCCTAACAGTTCATCACATTTGCACTCACGCCAGAGGTGCAAGAGGTTAATTAGGGGGTCCTGGACCCCCCCCCCCAACAGGACCCCCTGTATTTCACAACTTTACTACGCTCACTCTCATTGGTTGCCACCCAGTTCATAAAGTTCATCCAGAACTAGGGAGCAGTGATGATGTGCCTCAGTGGTCTGATGTGTCAGTTATACGTACATATTGTACTCCCTCATAACACACAACTGAGGGAGATGACCAGCCATTATTGGTTAAAGCCCACCCCAGCAAAGCCCACCCACTGGATCCCCGACAGCATTATCCCCAAATTGGCCAGTAAACGAATCTGAAGTAAAGCGAAACAAAGAAAACAGGCTCCAGCTCTCCACACTGGAAAGCCTCTTAAAGACACCCAAACACCTGTGTCTCAGTAGCCAATCAGGTCAAAGCTCCGCCTACAGCCAAGAGGGTCGTCACACTCGCCTGTTGGTTGTCATGCAGCTGCAGCAATAAAACAGGGCCTGATTGCAGATTGCGGCCTTAAAAGCATCGGCTAATTATCCAGCTACAAGAATCCCTTCGACCCTTTAAGGCCAGTTACTGCCAAAGCATGTTATACATACAAAAAGATGGTTCTTTAAGAGTTCTTTAGTAAAGAAAATGGTTCCATATAGGACCATGAATGTTCAAAGAACCATCTGCATGAGTACAGTGTTCTCTGTATGGTGAATTGGTTCTTTAATGGTTCTTTAGTAAAGAAAATGGTTCTATATAGAACTATGAACACTCAAAGAACCCTCTGCAATATTAAAAGGTTCTCTGTATGGTGAAACGGTTCTTCAAGGGTTCTTTAGTGAATAAAATGGTTCGATATAGGACCATGAATGCTCAAAGAACCCTCTGCATGATAAAATGGGTCTCTGTATAGGGAACGGTTCTTCAGATTGATGCAAAATGTGCTGTGGATGGTTCTATTTAGAACCTTTTTGAAAAGGGGTCTATATAGCATCAAAACGGGTTCTGCCATTGTTGCAAGCTTGTATGGTAACAACGGCAGAATCAGTTTTTTGGTGCTACACAAAACCATTTTCGAAAAGGTTCTATATAGAACCATACACAGCACATTGTCCATCAGGAGAACAGGAGAGCGTGTTTGATAGCCACGCGTTCTGTCCAGCGGGGGCGCTGGGGTCAGTTTTGGTCAGCAGGGCTGGAGTGGGAGGCTCTGCGGACTTTCTGTTCCTCTGCAGACTGTTAATGCGTTTTCAGCTCTGACCTTCAACAATGAGAGCCTGCAGGAGCTCAAACGCAGCACGTATACAGAAATATATAATAAATATAGGAGCCACTGTCAGATCAACTGGAAATCTATATGAGCATCACCACACGAGTGTGTGTGTGTGTGTGTGTGTGTGTGTGTGTGTGTGTGTGTGTGTGTGCAGCTAATATACTCGATCTCACTACAGTGTGTTTGAGTGTTGTTCTTTAAGCTGTGCTTGTGTGTGTAGATCAGAGAAGGAGGTTTGAGACACTCAGGTTCACCCTTAACTGACTGATTCTTTAGGAATATTCCCGTTCCACCTTAAACGGTGCAGCAGTTACATTTAGTCACTTCTTCTTTGAATTTTCCCGTTCCACCTTAAATGGTGCAGCAGTTACATTCTGTGGCGTCAGGCCTCAGGGGCCTGAATGTGATTGCTACACCACTTAAGGTGGAACAGGAAAATTTGCACAAGAGGCACTTGAATGTAAATGCTACACCATTTAAGGCAGAGTGGGAAATTTTGACCAATAGGAGCCCGAATGTAACTGTGAACCATTTAAGGTGGAACGGAAAAATTTGAACAAGAGATGCTAGAATGTACCTGTGCACCATTTAAGGTGGAACGGGAAAATTTGAACAAGAGATGCTAGAATGTACCTGCTGCACCATTTAAGGTGGAACGGGAAAATTTGAACAAGAGATGCTAGACTGTACCTGCTGCACCATTTAAGGTGGAACGGGAAAATTTGAACAAGAGATGCTAGAATGTACCTGCTGCACCATTTAAGGTGGAACGGGAAAATTTGAACAAGAGGTGCTAGAATGTACCTGCTGCACCATTTAAGGTGGAACAGGAACATTTGAACAAGAGGTGCCTGAGTGTAACTGCAGCACCATTTAAGGTGGAACGGGAAAATTCAAACAAGAAGCACAGTCCTCTCGAAGGTCTCTCCACCACTGCACCTTTAACTGACTCATGACTCTGACTCAAGACCTAAGATTTGCAGCTCGACTCAGACTTGCTCTCATCTGACTCTTGATTTGTATTCGGCCTTAACTGATTCTCGACTTAAATTTGCCCTCAGCTGACTTCCAACTGCACTCAGATTCACCCTTAAATGACTCCCAACTCAATTCAGACTTGACAAACTTGACTCGTCACTTGATTCATATTCACCTTTAACTGACTCGTGACTCGGACCCCGCTCTTAACTAACTCCCAACTCAACTCAGGTTTGCCCCTACCTGACTTCGCCCTTAACTGATTTGCAACTTGACTTAAACTCACCATTAACCAACCCACGACTTGACTGTGACTCACCCTTAACAGACCTGTGGCAAGAATTTCAATTCTGAAACCACCTTGCATCCCCCAACCATCTGAAATAGCACAACAGCTGCTTAGCAACAACTTAACACACAGAACACCACAGAAACCAACTGGTAAACCTATGCAACCACCTGGAATACTGTAGTTCACCTAGCAACACCACTGCACCACTGCATGTGTCTGTGTTACATGTGCTGCTCTTTTAGTGATAACTGCATGAGTAGAGTGTGTGTGCCATGTTCTTTCAGTGTGTGTGTGTGTGTGTGTGTGTGGATGGATGTGTATGTATGTGTGTGTGTGTGTGTGCTGTCTAAGCTGTAAATGAGTGTGTAGAGGTCTTCGAGGTCTCTGGGTGATTTATGGTTGATGCCAGCACACAGCTAACAAGAGCAATAAATTCACTCGCACTACTGTGTGTGTGTGTGTGTGTGTGTGTGTGTGAAAATGTGCACAAATTACACCATGTTGCGCACTACAATTTACATTTAGTTCTTAAAAACATCCCCAATAGACATGTTCCCTAATGCACACACATTTACAAGCACACACATATATATACAGACACACACATATATATACACAGACACACACATATACAGACACACACATATATACAGACACACACATATATACAGACTCACACATACACAAACACATACAAATTTACACATCCATACACACACACACACACACAGTCAGGAAACTAATCCAGAATCAGCCCCCCCAAAAGAGTCAAAGGTCAAAATGTCAGGGTCAGAGGTTAGTGGTCACCTCCTTTGTCATTCAGTGCTGTGATCTATCTGTGGGTGTGTGTTTATAGGTGTGTGTATATATGTGCCTCTGTGTATGTATGTGTATATGTGTGTCTATGTGTATGTACGTGTATATGTGTGTCTATGTGTATGTACGTGTATATGTGTGTCTATGTGTATGTATGTGTGCGTATGTGTGCATATATGTGTGTCTGTATTTGTGCGTGTGTGTGTGTGTGTGTGTGTATGTATGTATATGTTTGTATATATTTGTGTGTGTATGTAGAGGGAGATTAAAAGAAGGACATCTCAGTGGTCAGTGCTTCAGTCGTTCAGTGGTCAGTTCCTTAGTCTCTTCACTCAATATTGAAATGTAGCGAATAGTGAACGAGGGATGAGTGACCCATTCAGAACAGAGAAAAACAGAGAGAAATAAAGCTCGCTGCTAGCTGGACCGCAATGTCTGAGCGATGATGACATTCGTTCTGAACTGACCGCTGAGCCGAGCCTCTCACACACACACGTGCAGTACGACCACGTGGAGACCACTGACTCAGACCTCAATCAGAAAGACCAGCGCAGGGAACGAGCAGCGGCTCTCGCTCACAGAGCCTTCTCACTTCATCTGCTCACCTACAGGGGTCAGACTGGACTCTGGTCTGCAATCATCTAAGCACCTCTGTACTTAAACACAGTGTTGATCTGCCCATTAACTCAGACTCATACACCCAGAGGCCACTTCATTAAGTCCACCTCCTCATATCTACACTCACTGTCCACTCTATCAGCTCCACTGACCATATAGGAGCACTCAACCTGTTCTTCAATGGTCAGGACCCCCACAGAGCAGGTATTATTTGAATGGTGAGTCATTCTCAGCAATGTGTTAGTGTGTGTTGCGCTGGTGCAAGTGGATCAGACACAGCAGTGCTGCTGGAGTTTTTAAACACTGTGTCCACTCACTGTCCACTCTATTAGACACTCCTACCTTGTCAGTCCACCTTGTAGACGTAAAGTCAGAGATGGTAGCTCATCTGCTGCTGCACAGTTTGTGTTGGTCATCCTCTAGTCCTTCATCAGTGGTCATCCACTGATCCATGATCCACTCAGACCAGCACAACACACACTAACACACCACCACCACGTCAGTGTTACTGCAGTGCTGAGAATGATCCACCACCCAAATAGTACCTGCTCTGTGGGGGTCCTGTGGGGGTCCTGACCACTGAAGAACAGAGTGCAGAGAAACAGATAGACTACAGTCTGTAACTGTAGAACTACGTTAGAACTGGAGCGGCTAGGCTAATGTAGCGGAAAACACTAGAACTCAATAGTCACCCAAACTTTTCTCAACCCACTCAAACCACATCCAGGTCCTCGTTTAGGTCTCATAGACTTGTCAGTGTGTACCAATGTTGCCACAGTGGTCCTCAAGACCACCCTGCTGTCTAAAGTGGCTGCCCACTTTAAGCTCACAGTAAGTCACACTGTTCTCTAAACCACATCGACAAGTCTGTCTGATCTTAACGAAGACCTGGACACGGTTTGAATGGGCTGAGAGAAGTTTTGGTGATGTGTTTTTACAGAAACAACTTGGGCTACTTGGGTGACTATTGAGTTCTAGTGTTTGCCTCGCCGCCCCAGTTCTCTGGATTGACTACCGCTTGAACAACTGTACAAGCAGGAGCTATTCTGAAGAAACTATAGTCATAAATACTTTCTTAATCTTACAACAGCCTCACGATGACAGAGCTGACAAGGTAAGCATCTAAAACTGCTAATAATAACCTTCTAATAAAGAAACCGATACTTAAAAACAAATTCTTCTTTCTAAAGTCTTTAATTTGCAAAGCGTCTTGTGAGTTCGGCCTCCGGCCCTCAGTCTCGATCTGAAAGCGTCTCTCGGCGTGTCTGAACTTCTAACCAAAAGTTTAAAGACTCTGAAAGAGCTTTGCAGATTCTGACCGAGCGCCTTCCTCAGCTATATTTACCATCAGAGCACACAGGACAGATTGAGGTCACTCAGATATCGACTGATAAAAGAAAACAATTCAGTCTTACGGCTTTTACAGGCTGACCTTCAGATCTAGAACACTGTAGAAGAGCCCGAGGCCACAGCACCAGAACTCAGAAACATAATACTAACACACTACAGCCAGTTTAAAATACAACACAATACAATACAATCGTAATACTCGTGAAAAAAACACGGTTCTTCAAGGGTTCTTTAGTAACGAAAATGGTTTTGTAAAGAACCATGAACACTTTAAGAATCATGTGCACAATGTGAGGGTTCAATTTGAGGGTTCTATAGGTGTGATGGTCAGGTATCCACACACTTAAAAAAAGGAGGTCCTTCAAGGGTTCTCTACTAAAGAAAATGGTTCTCTATAGAAACATTTGCACAGCTGTGGGGTTCTTTACATGGTGCTCATACAGGTATGATGGTCAGGTGTCCACATACTTTTGGCCATATATATACACACTTAACAAAGATGTTTCTTCAAGGGATCTGTACTAAAGAAAATGGTTCTGTATAGAACCATGAACACTGAAAGGGTTCTTTGCATCGAGAATATGTTCTACAGATTGATGGCCAGTGTGTTGTGTATAGACCATATAGCACCTTCAAGGTTCTATAGAACCACTGTCTTTACTAAAGAACAACAAGCTCATATAGGTGTGATGGTCAGGTGTCCACATACTTTTGGCCATATAGTGTATATATATACTTTCACCATGCAAAGAACCCTTCAGTTGTGGAAATGGTTCTATACAGAACCATTTTCTTTAGTGAAGATCCCTTAAAGGACCACTTCTTAAGTGTATGTGGCCAAATGTATGTGGACACCTGGCCATCACACCTATATGAGCTTGTTAACAACGGTTCTGTGTAGCAGCAAAAAGGGTTCTTCTATTGTTACGATGTCAAGTTTGACCTTTTCGGTGCTATATCAATCTGAAGAACCATTTTACCATGCAGAGAACCATGTAAGCAAATGGTTCTTTCAGTGTTCATCACTGATGAATCACGGTCTTTACTAAAGAACCTTTGAAGAACCATCTTTTTTAAGAGTGTACGTATATTCGTATGTACACACCCACACACTGGAGCACAGGGTTTGACTGTGAGAGTGAAGGTGAATGAAGCGTGTGTGTGTGTGTGTGTGTGTGTGTGTTTGTGTGTGTGTGTGTGTGTGTGTGTTTGTGTGTGTGTGTGTGTGTTTGTGTGTGTGTGTTGCCCTTTTCAGCCCATAGAACGTTCTCTCCTTTCTCTCTTAAACACCCCACGCAGCATTCACAGCTTACAGCTTTATTCTCCTCCTCTACTCTACACAGCTGAAGGTCACTTCAGACCACGGAGATCACTTTCTCTCTCTCTCACACACACACACACACACACACACACACACACACACACACACACACACACACACACACACACACACACACACCACACACAGCACTCTGCTCCCTGAACTCCTGTTCTTTTATTCCTCCTCTTTCTTTCTTCTTCTCTTCATCTCTCACCTTTATTCCTGTGTGCTGCATTACTGTGACCTCACCCCCCTCAACAGCCACTCCACCCCCCCCCAACCCACACCTCTGTCTTTTATCCCGTTTCCTCTCCCGCTGGGTTATTTTTTACACCTTTCCAGCTCCTCTGCCATGGAAGCTGATGAGAAACATGCAGTGCGTGTACACCAGGGATGCACCGGTACCTCTGATTCCTTTCCGATATCGATAAGCGTCAAATCCGATGTTTCTACATCTGTTTCTGTATCTTTGTGCTAATCCAGCCAACAGTAAGGTTTGGTGGAGGGGGGATAATGAACTGGGGCTGTTGCAGCGCAGATATACGGTTTAAACATTTCCTGAATCTGTAGAGTCGCCCTTTCTGTTCCATCTTATCACGAGATCATACGAGACTCACGTCCGGAGTAATGAGGCTATGAAGAGGGGCTGAGGTACACGTCATCTGCCTCTCACCGTGTGGAGCTGGTGGATTCGTGTGTCTGTCTACATTCTGTGTGAAACTGAGGTGAGAGTCCGAGTGGAGTCTCTGAAGTGTACGTCCGAGTCGACTCTTGAGTCTCTGAGATGCAAGTCCAAGTTTAGTGTTGATTCTCTAAGGTGTAAGTCTGGGTTGAGTCCGAGTTAAGTCTCAAGTCTCTGAGGTTCAATTCCGAGTAGAGTCTCTGAGATTTGAGTCAGAGTTGAGACTCGAGTCTCAGAGGTGAGAGTCTGAGTCGAGTCTCTGAGGTGAGTGTCTGAGTTCAGTATCTGAGTGAGGATCTGAGTTGAGTCTCGAGTCGTTGAAGTTCGAGTTGAGTCTGGAGTCTCTGACGTATGAGTCTGAGTCGAGACTTAAGTCTCTGAGGTGACTCTCTGTGTTGAGTCTCAGAGGTGAGAGTTTGACTTTGGAGTCTCTGAGGTGAGAGTCAGAGTCGAGTCTCAAATCTCTGAGGTGAGAGTCCAAGTCAAGTCTCGAGTCTCTGAGGTTCGAGTTGAGTCTCTGAGGTTCGAGTCTGAGTCGAGTCTTGAGTCTCTGAGGTGAGAGTCCAAGTCGAGTCTCAAATCTCTGAGGTGAGAGTCTGAGTCGAGTCTCAAGTCTCTGAGGTGTGAGTCTGAGTCGAGTCTCGAATCTCTGAGGTGAGAGTCCAAGTCGAGTCTCAAGTGTCTGAGGTGAGAGTTGAGTCAATTCTCAAATCTCTGAGGTGAGAGTCTGAGTCGAGTCTCAAGTCTCTGAGGTGTGAGTCTGAGTCGAGTCTCGAATCTTTGAGGTGAGAGTCCAAGTCAAGTCTCGAGTCTCTGAGGTGAGAGTTGAGTCTCTGAGGTTCGAGTCTGAGTCTCGAGTCTCTGAGGTGTGAGTCTGAGTCGGGTCTCGAGTCTCTGAGGTGAGAGTCTGAGTCAAGTCTCAAGTCTCTGAGGTGAGAGTCTGAGTCAAGTCTCGAATCTCTGAGCTGAGAATCCAAGTCGAGTCTCTGAGGTTCGAGTCTGGAGTTATGAGCCTGTGAAGAGGGGCTGAGATTCACGTCATCTGCCTCTCACCGTGTGGAACTGGCGGATTCGTGTATTCATCTACATTCAGTGTGAAACTGACCAACGGACACTCAGGAGATCACTAAGGACTGACCATCAGTCCACATCGGAGACTCATGTGAAACGGCGTGCAGAGAGTTTACAGCTGCTGAAGTTGCTGCAGCGGTTTTGGAAAGTAGTGACGAAGATAACGGAGCATTTTGATATGAAACATATGAGGATCACGTTATATGAAGAGCCTTTAAAGGATAATTTAAGAAGAGATGAATAAATCGAGAGAACGACCTCAGACCCCACCCACTGCCCCCCCAAACCATTTGCGGAGGTCATTTTCTACATGGTCATGGACACACATCAGCTGGAGAGCGAGAGAGAGTGAGTGTACGAGAGTGTGACAGGTTTTAAAGTGCCTCGGTCTGAAAGAACAACGGCACGGAACGTAAATAAAGATCTCCATGTCGTAAGTCAGTACAGTAGACCTTCTCAGACAGAAGCTTAACATAAATCTCACATACACCCACCAAAGTCCCCGGCCTGTCAGCCAGAGACTCTCGCTCCCCTCCCGAGAGAAAAACGCTCCACTGCCAAACGTAAACGTGAACTATACTCTCACAATCGCAGTATTGCAGGGTTCTCCTCACAATCTGGCTCAGATCAAACAAGCAGAGAGTTCAGCACTAACAGCTGTTACAGCAGCACTCAGTGTTCAGGAACGGCAAAATAACAAATATCTGATCGAATGGCAGCATCGTTAACTGGTTCTGTTCTTTCATACACGGTTTTGTAAGCACTGCACTCATAGATTTTCTAAAGCAACACAGCATGCTAAAAATCCACCAATGGGAAAACAGCATGGCTGAAAATCCACCAACAATAGAACAGCATAGCTTAAAATCTAGCAATAGGAAAATGCTATATAATATGCTAAATATCCACCAACAGGAAAACATAATAGCTTAAACAGTACCAACAGGAGAACACTATAGTTAAAATCCACCATTACGAGAACGGCATGGCTTAAAATCCACCCAAAGAACAACAGTATGTCTTCAAATCTACCAATAGGAAAATGGTATAGCTAAAATTCCACCAATAGGAAAACAGCATGGCAAAAAAAAGCCAAGAGAGGAGCAGCATAGCTAAAAATCCACCAGCAGGTGAACAGCATGGCTAAAATTTCACCAATAGGAAAACAGCATGGCAAAAAAAGCCAAGAGAGGAGCAGCATAGCTAAAAATCCACCAGTAGGTGAACAGCATGGCTAAAAATCCACCAATAGGAGAACAGTATGACTAAAAATCCATGAATATGAGAACGGCACTGCTAAAAATCCACCAGTAGGAGAACAGTATGACTAAAAATCCACAAACAACAGAAAGGTATAGCTAAAAATCGACCAATGGGAGAACAGTATGACTAAAAATCCACCAATATGAGAACAGCACTGCTAAAAATCCACCAATAGGAGAACAGCATGACTAAAAATCCACAAACAACAGAAAGGTATAGCTAAAAATCCACCAATGGGAGAACAGCTAAGCAAAAAATCTACCAATAGGTCAATGGTATAGCTAAAAATCTACAACACAAGAACAGCATAATTAGAAATCCACCAACAATAGAATGGTATAGCTAAAAATTCACCAATAGGAGAACAGCAAAGCAAAAAATCCACCAATAGGAGAACAGTATGACTAAAAATCCACGAACAGTAGACTGGTATAGCTAAAAATCCACCAATAGTAGAATGGTATAGCTAAAAATCCACCAATAGGAGAACAGTATGACCAAAAATCCACCAATAGGAGAACAGTATGACTAAAAATCCACGAACAGTAGACTGGTATAACTAAAAATCCACCAATAGGAGAACAGTATGACTAAAAATCCACGAACAGTAGACTGGTATAACTAAAAATCCACCAATAGGAGAACAGTATGACTAAAAATCCACGAACAGTAGACTGGTATAACTAAAAATCCACCAATAGGAGAACAGTATGACTAAAAATCCACCAATAGTAGAATGGTATAGCTAAAAATCCACCAATAGTAGAACAGTATAGCTAAAAAATACACCAATAGTAGCATGGTGTGCTTAAAAACCCACCATTGTGAGAACAGCAAAGCCAAAAATACACTAATAGTAGAATGGCATGCTTAAAAATCCACCAATGTGGAACAACAAAGCCAAAAATACACCAATAGTAGACAGCATAGTTAAAAATCTACCAGTAGTAGATTGGGATAGCTAAACATCCACCAGTGGGAGAACAGCAAAGCTAAAAATCCACCAAAAGTAGAAAAATCCACCAGTAGTCCAACAGTTTAGCTGTAGATGTGCTTAGATGATGAGATTTAAGATAAACTCCCTTTCTCATAGAGTGTCACGGCTTAAATTCATTATACTTTTGTTAGCCAGATAACCTAAGCCTAAATTAACACATCTCCACTAGGAGACGAGATAAGGAACGTTCCTATTTGACACTACTCACATTTGGCTTATGTTATCTTGCTCTCCTAGAAAACCTGCTTTGTCAAAGAGAAAAAAAAGCCCTTCCACCCCCCCCTTCCCGTTGTTGTTTATTGTTTACTTCTGTTTTTCCAACATACGGCCAATCCACACCTACCCAGCAGTTATCTAATAATATTACAAATCACGACAATGTCATGGTGGGTTGTCAGGCGCTGGTGACAAGTAGGTCACGTTTTCTATGCGGGAAGTGGAAAACTGACACAATAGCACATCCATTTGCAAATCCCTTAAGAGTAACCATCACTCTCACAGATCCAGAAGGAACAAAGCCAAACCGGCTGGCAAACCATCATGCACCGAACAGTAGCTTCACAATGTCAGCACAGACAAGATCAGGCTCAGTAATAACCAGCACACAAGCCTTAAACTGTGACCTGAAGAATACACACACATTACAGTGCGCTAATCTAATTAAGCTGGGTAGAAAGTTAATTAGTATGCTAATTACATAAATTAGAAGCTCATTAAAGATACAACAATCTTCCAAGCACATACCTGTCTCCTCGTCAATGGTGAACCTGCCAAGTCCGCTGCCGTCCCGGATGGAGTACTGCACCTCCCCGTCCCGTCCAGTGTCATCATCCCGGGCCGACACCTGCAGCACGGACGTCCCAATCCGAGCGCTCTCCTTCACTGATCCGTTTAAGGCGAAGTTGTAGAAATACGGCGCGTATAGGTTTTCGTTTACATCCACCACCTCTAGTTCCACGAAACTAACCGACAGCAACGAGACAGGGCGTCCCCTGTCTTTTGCCCGAACCGTCAGGTTGAAGAACTGTTGGGTCTCGTAATCCAGCTCCTTTATTAGCCGAATGGCTCCGCTAACCTTATCCACTTCAAAACGGCCATCGTAGTCGCTAGCAAGCGAGTAGCGGACCTCACCTCCAGGTCCGAGGTCAGGGTCCTGCGTGTCCAGCCAGGCGATAACAGTGCCCAGAGGCAGGTCCTCGAGTGCCCGAGCACTAACTACACTCGGTATGAATGCTGGTGCACAGTCGTTGACGTCCTCCAGTGAGATGCTAAGCGTGGTGACGGAAAACCGCTGAGCTGTCCGCTCTGCCTTGTCCCGGGCTTCCACCTTGAGGACAAATGAGGGCACATACTCACGGTCCAGCTGGCCGGCAACGTACACAATCCCATTGGAGCTGTTGATGCCAAACTGAGAAGTGCTGGTCAGCAGGGAATACTGGATCTCGCCATTCAAACCCTGGTCTTTGTCCGTGGCTTCCACTTGGATCACTTCCGTGCCAATAGGGGTGTTTTCCGGGATTCTTGCCTGATATCCACCATCCTGCAGGAACTGTGGGAAGTTGTCATTGGCGTCCTCCACATAGATGGTGAGGAGGCGCCAGGCAGATCTCTGCGGCTGGCCCAAGTCATACAGTGTAAGGTTCAGAAGGTATCTGTCAGTTCTTTCCCTATCCAAGGGGAGGAAAATGCTGATCACTCCACTAAATGTGCCAATTGTAAAGCTACTGTCCGTGTTTCCACTGGAGATGGCATGCAGCACTTGGCCATTAAACCCTGTGTCGCCATCGTACGCTTTGACCTGGAACACACTTGTGCCAACATCCAGGTCCTCACGGACTGTGATGTCAATAGGGAAGGCTTTGTCAAACTGAGGCGTCTGCCGGTTCACCGAGAACAAGTCAATGAAGCCTTCCTCGATTTTGGGTTTGCTGTTGGCTTTGGCCTTTCGGAGAAGCTTCTCAGCAAGGCGCTGGGCTACACGAGTCTCCTTGCAGCTGAAGCTTTTCGGTGGAGATTTGCCCTGCACAACAGATATGTTTACAAACATGGGGTCTGAGAAGGTCTCACCATCCGTGGCGGTGATTTTGAGACTGAAGGAATTTTTAGGGTTAGCCACAGCAAGAGATCGACGAAGAGTCATGACTCCAGAATCGGGGTTTAGATCAAAGAAGCCATGGTCATTACCTGAGAGGATCTTATACTTTACCAGCTCCAACTCATCAATGTCTATGGCAGACATGGTAGTGATGACCTCACCCACTGGCAGGTCACGGGACACCACTCCTACGCAGTCCACTTTTTCAAACAGCGGCTGGTTGTCATTCACATTCTCCAGGTGCACAGTTACGTTAACTTCACTCTCACGCCTGTAGGGAGCGCCCCAGTCTGAGGCTCGCACCACAAAGCTGAAGCTCTCTGAAGATGACTCAAAGTCCAGCTCTTGTGTCGTAGTGACGGCACCGCTGAACTGGTGGACGCCGAATGGAAGTGGGGTCAGACTTGCCATGCTGTATGTGATGTACCCATTCTCTCCATGATCAGCATCTGAAGCAGCGACTGTCACGATCGTGGTCCCTATGCCAACACTTTCATTGACAAAAACCTCATAAGACTGTTGTGCAAATACGGGTGCGTTATCATTAGCATCTTCTAGTGACACCCGGACACTGACCCTGAGCTCACTGTCGACTTCCATGACCTCCAACTCGAAGACCTGCTGCGTGATCTTTGTTAGCCAGCGTGACGTGCTAATGACGCCCGTCATGGTGTTGATACTGAAAAACGCGGAGTCTGCAGAAGGTGTCAGAATGTATTCCGCATCATCCGGCTCAGGCTGGAGCTTCACTGCAACCAAGACAGTGCCTGGAGGTGCGACCTCAGTCAGGCTGACCTCATACGCGTCCTTCTGGAACCGGACTTCTGCTGGCGTAGGCCTGGACAGCTTAAGGGGCACCACTTGCACAGTAGAAAACTTTTGTGGCGTGCCTCGATCCCTCGCCTGCAAACTCAGGTTCAGCCCAAATGGGTAACCCTCCCATTCCAGATTCTCAGGAGCTCGAATAATAAACTCACTACTATCTCCTTCTTCCATACTCCCTACATCAGGTCTTTCAATGCTGAAGAGATCAAGAGGATCCCCAGCTATGATGCTAAGAGCCTCGATCTCTCCGTTAATCCCCTCATCGGCATCGCTGACTGTCACCACTGCAACGGCTGGTGTCTTCTCAGCCCAGATTGGTGCTAGTGATGCCACGTGGATCTCCGGTGCATGCTCGTTAATCCGTTCCACATGGACAAAAAGTTTAGCGGTACTGCTGACGCCATTATTGCCATACAATTTCATCCCACGATCCACAGCCTGGATCTCTAGATCATAGCGGCTTTGAACATCAACGTCCAGTTTCCCGCTGAGGGAAACGATGCCGCTAGTGGGGTGAACAGCAAAGAGGTCCACACGGTCCTTGAAGAAGTAATAAAACTCACCATTGGAACCCGTGTCAGCATCCGTGGCGGTCACCTGGGCAATGCTGGTGCGAAGCGGAGTGTTTTCCGCAATAGTGACGGAATAAGTGGTTGGGGAGAAAAGTGGACGGAGGTCATTCATGTCCAGAACCTGGACACTAACTTTAGTCCAAGCCTCTAGAGTGTCACCTTTAATGGAGGCTTTTACAGTCAGCTGGTAGTTATCCTGGATCTCTCGGTTCAGAATGGCAGCGTTGCCTCCTTTGGTCCGTATTCGGAGGAAGCAGAAGTCCCCCAGTGTGTATTCCTCCGCCTTGAAGAATCCTTCGTCGTCGCCAGCTGTGATGCGGAAACGAACCTCCCAGGAGCGCTGCGCCAGGGGCACACCCATACGTACCTGCAAAGGCACAGGAGACAGTTGGAGTCACCAAGAATTAAATAAAACCCATGTTTTAATGGTAACAGCTATGTAGTATAATAGTTTTTTTAATTTTTAATAAAAAGTTCTTATCCATATTGGAGATATAATTCTGAACAGTTGAAGCCTCTCCTAAAGTATCGTAATCGCAACAAGTTGTTGTAAGGTCACATGTCTACACTCCTTGTTGTTGGGTTATTTTATTAGGTAGAGGACACATCCCCTTAAATACTGCCCCCGCCCCTTGTTCCTAACCCCGTGAATACCTGGCTGGCCGCGTACGTCCGAGCTGCAGAGTTCTCGTAAACGGCCGCATGGTACAGCGGCTGGGTGAACTGGAGTCGGAGCCTGTCGCCATGGCAATGGACCAGCGGAGGCGGAGACAGAAACGCCAGGAGGGCCAATGGGAGGAGAGCGGCCCGAACTCCTGGCCAGGGGGCCATGGTCACTGCCCTACCATCAGCAGAGCCATCCTGGGAGAAAGAGAGAGAGAGAGAGAGAGAGAGAGAGATGGAGGAGAAGTGGTTAGTGCCTACAAATTATTCATGAACAACTTAAAGGGGAATTTCTGCATAATTAAGTGTCTCCACCCCCTTGGCTTCTGCAATCAATTGTTTACTGATTGATACCATGAACTTTTGAAGGGGAATTCCACCAAAATTCCTGCATAATTAAACAGTTAAAAAATAATGTAAACAGAGTCATTCAGAGTGGTTTGGTGTGAAACGCTCTGTTCTAGAGAAAAGTCAGAACTGTTCACAGTGGTGGTGATAGGAACCAGACGTCCACCTCTAATAGCTCCCTCACAGAAAGTTACTACATGAAATTGGTTAGTGAATTCACTGCCTGATGACTGAGACACTGTTTAATGATAGTTTTGAGATGATTTTGGCCTTAAACTCCATTCATGGTGGAGGGATACATAACATGCAGGCGCTGTGAGGCAAATAGTCCCCAAAGAAAACTTATTATTTCAGATTTTCCACTATTTTCCATCATCAACATTCCATATAAACTCAGAAGACTCGTGTAGGTTCACTGGTGGTTCTGGATAGTAAATAAAATGTCTGTATTTGTGTTGTAGTCATGGCGACCCCTGGTTCCCATCACCACCACTGTAAAGACATCTGAACCATTTCACACCAAACCACTCTGACTCACTCTGTTTACATCTCACACACTGAATTATGGGGGAATTTTGGTGGAATTCTCCAAACACTCACGGGATCAATCGATAAATAATTGATCGTAGGAGCCAAGAGGGCGGAGCCTGACGGAAGATCAAGAAACCGCGGGCTCAATGACATCACAAACCAGGACTCAAAATGGACACGGACAGACAATTACACAACCACAGAAACCAGCACACACACACACACACACACACACACACACACACACACACACACACAGACACACACAAACACACACACACACACACAATTACATATTAGAGAAAAACCAGAGAGACTCCACAACTCAGAAAACAAAATAATTACACAGAACCGAGAGGCAAAAATACATCCAGCTTCAAAAAAAAACAATGTTTACTAAAAAACTGCAGGATCAGCAGCGTCTCTCTCTCTCTCTCTCTCTCACTCTATCACTTTCTCTCTCTCTCACACACTCTATCACTTTCTCTCTCTCTCTCTCTCTCTCTCTCTCTCACACTCTATCACTTTCTCTCTCTCTCACACTATCGCTTTCTCACTCTCTCTCTCTCTCACACACACACTCTATCACTCTCTCTCAAACACACACTCTCTCTATCTCTCTCTCTCTCTCTCACACACACACACACACACACACTCTATCACTCTCTCTCTCACACACACACAGACACACACTATCACTCTCTCCCACACACTCTATCACTTTCTCTCTCTCTCACACACACACACACACACACACACTAGCACTCTCTCTCTCTCTCTCTCTCTCTCACATACACACTCTGTCTCTCTCTTTCTCTCTCTCTCTCTCACATATACACACACACACACACTATCACTCTCTCTCTCTCTCTCTCTCTCTCTCTATCTCTCTCACACACATACACTATCACTCTCTCACACACACACACACTCTATCACTCTCTCTTTCTCTGTTTCTCTATCACTCTCTCTGTTTCTCTATCGCTCTCTCTTTCTCTCTCTCTCCCACGCTATCACTCTCTCTCTCTTCTCTATTTTCCTCTCTCTCTATATTTCTCTATCACTCTCTCTATCTTCTCCATTTCCCCTCTCTCTCTTCTCTATTATTTCTCTTCTCTCTCTCTTCTCTATTTTTTCTCCTCTCTCTCTATCGCTCCCCCTTGCTCCCTCTGTTTTTCTCCTCTTTCTCCTTCTCTATTCCTATTCTCTATTATTCTCTACTATTCATATTCTATTTCTCTTTATCTCCTCTCTCGCTGTTTCTATTCTCTTCCTCAATTTGTTTTTTTCTCTCTCTCTCTCTTTCACTCTTTCTCTTCTCTTTCCCTTTATTCTCCTCTCTCTGTCCATTTTCTCTCTGCTTTCTGTCTTTCTACCCTCTCTGTCTCTTTCATGTCCTTCTCTCTCTCTGTATCCCTCTCTATCTCATCCTCACTCCTATCTTACTCTATTACTCTATTCCAATTCTCTCTCTCTCTCTCTCTCTCTCCTCTCTCTCTCTCTCTCTCTGTTCTAGTCTCTGATTGTTTGTCTGTGAATGCTGAGGGACGGTGCGGCTCCTCTCCAGACCACAGTAACGTACCACCACACAGCCGAACGGCTACTGCACCGCAGCGGTCAGCCTGCGTATGACTCAGTGCCCCACACACACACACACACACACACACACACACACACACACACACACACAGCTCTGTCCACCGTGAATGATCACTTAAAACACACACACAAACTCAACATGCACAGAAAGTGAAGGTCAGCACGTTTGTGGTCTCATTTAGCCCATCGTCAGAGAGTCTGCTGCGCTCCGGCCCTTAAAGGGCTCGTATCACGGAAAAATCACTTCTGTGATTTTTTTTTTTTGGAGCTATTTCAGCAAAGCAGATAAACACTGTTAATCTTTCAAAAACCACACGTTCTCTATCCGTACAGTGTATATAAGGAACCTAAGCTGCAAAACCTTCCACAAAAACCAATGCATCAGCCCATTCACACTGATATAAAAGCACGAAAGAGCGCTAATCAGCGAAGACTGAGCTGAATGGAGCACTGAGCTGAGTGAAGGGATAAAAATCATTTTGCCTTCATCGACACTGTAATATATAATAAGCTAATACATGAATAAATAAATAAACAGTGTTTTCTTCTTTACGCTACTAAATTCAGGCATAACTAGCAGCTGTCACCTGCCAAGTTTGCTTTGATCCAACGTCACATTTGATCATCAGAAACTCTGCGAGACGGGGCTGCTGATCAGGACTTTTATTGTGTCTTTTTTAATGTTAGCATTTCCTCAGGCGAAATCAGAGTGCATGCAACAATTAAGGAAGCCTCGTGCATCTCGTACACAGTGACAGGAAACACGGTAGCTCACAGAGAGCTAAGGGGCTGGTTACACTAGCTGTACGTGAGTCCAAACGTGGCCCAGATAGCACATTTGAAACGTCCAGCATTTAGATGTGGCCCACATACCACATGGAATGATGGCACAGGAGTGGGCCAGATACGGGGCCACATCTCAGCCACCTTTAAACCAGCACTGCCCAAACTGACCCACCACAAAACCATTAGTACAAAAACAGGCCATTACAACAGTAAGTAGAGGTAGGATGTCCCGATTCTTGTTGAGATAGAGGGGTGGGGTGAAGTGTTGGGGCTACATGGCCCTCCAAACGGAGATTTTTCAGACTCCAAACAGAGAGATATGAGGAAAAAAAAGAAAAACCGGCGAGATGGAGAACAAGAGACCAAAGAAACCCACAAATGTGAGAATTTTCTCTGTTAAAAAATCACAATAACCACTGTATTATCTTAGTTTAATGTCGTTTCAGTGTATTATGGTCATTTTCTTCATAACAAGCATAAAAAAATCACTAATAGCATGCTAATGTCTCGGTAGCTAGCTGGCTAACTTTCCCGTTCCACCTTAAATAGTCCAGCAGTTCTGACGCCTGAAGTGCCAGAATGTAACTGCAGCTCCTTTTAGGTGGAACGGGAAAATTCGAACGAGAAGCTGGTGAATATCTGACTTCAGCTTCATATCACTGAAGAATTAGGGGTGGGTGATAATAAATAATTGCCCCCCTCTTTGAAGGCATATGATGCCCTAAATGTAACTAAAGCCCAGCAGTGAGGAGCTGAACTTTACCCTCCTCTGCTGTCACTGCAGACTGGCAGGGTCTCCTACAGAGCAGCTCTAGTAGCTGTTAATGAAGTGATGCTCTTTTTATTTGAGGGTCTCATTTCAGAGGGAAGATTTCAACCACTACCCTGTAACTCAGTTCCAAGGGGTTAGGGTGACACTCGAAAACAAGGGGTAGGGGTAAAAAGCAGAGATGGGATTGGGTCTTGGGCTACCAGCTGCAGGTGGCTATGTTTTGATGTGTTGATGGGATTTGAACTCATGATTTCCTGATGAAGGAGGAAATGCTCAGCCCATCGTACTACTCGGGTACTTCTGTTTACAAGCCTGCATGTCCAAAATGTTTACTACATTGGCTGTGTTTACATGCAAAGATTTTTGCCAATCCGGTTGAATACAATCCGATTACAGATTCAGACTGAGGTGTTTATATGCACACTATTCAACAATCTGATGAAAAGTCTCTGTTTACATGCTCACTACAAGTAATCCGATGCAAAAAAAACGCTTAGTGTAGACGTTACCATGACAGCGAACATCACGTGAGTCCTGTCAGAGTGAGATGAGCAGCAGTGAGCAGCGCTTGTGTTTTTAATCACTTTAAAATGATGTCAGACTCAGGAAAACGTCCTTCACATGTCCTTATTAAAGAAGGCCGAGAGGAAGACGTCGTGTTCTGAGACACATAAGCTGGACGTCCGTCCCACCGCCGTCTTTTGAAGATCAGAGCATAAACTTCGTCTCCTCTGCAGACCAGTTTCTGCTCCGCCATGTTGAACGTTATGAACTTTCACTATGACGTGACGAACATGATCAGACTGAACTTAAACTTTCCGATAGGGAATGTAATCAGATATAGATGTTTACACGGATATTATTCTTCTACTTAATGGATTATTTACAGGATTTTCCCACCTCATTCAATCGGATAGAGACTTTATTCCGAATGGCTTCAATCGGACTTGTCTATTCCGATTGAGGTGTTTACATGGACGTATTCTATTCCGATTGAGCTGTTAGTCGGATTATTAACGGATTATCAGGCTGCATGTAAACGTGGCTACTGTGGCAAAGATTTGTTTCATTTGAAATAAGAGACACACCTGACAGCAAAGTTTAAGATCAGTGAACCTGAAAGTTTTGTTGTTTAATGAACGCAACATTTTAAGCATCCACAAATCACTGCAAACTAAACCTGAGTTAAACTGCAAACTAGGATGTGTAGTAGTGTTCCTAGTACTGCGGCAGATTGAGTTGCATTAAATAAAATCAGCATTTTAACCTTTGTTAAAATTATTGTATTTCTCTTTGGTAAAAATAACAAATAAAACGCCACAAAAGCTGGAACAGTTTAGGTTGGATTCTTTACAGTGTACTGCGCCACATATGGCCAAGATCTGAATGTAAATGCTCCCCCACAGTCCTGTTAATCCTTGTTTATCATGTAGCTCATGCCAGCTCTGGCAATGTTTGCCAGAAGTGGCCCAGATCTGTTTTGAACCCTGTGGGCCATATGAGCATTTTAATATGTGGGCCACTTTTGGCTCATGTGAAGTTAGCCAGTGCTGACCATGGGCCAGCAGTGCCGTATCACTGCCAGACGTGGCCCACATCTGTGTGCTATCTGGGATGCTGGTGCTAAAGTGAGTTGATCCACACAAACTAGTTTTAATGTTGAACTTAGTAGTGACTAAATATCTACACCTCCACATGAGCAGGTGGAAACGTTGGGGAACCATCCGAGAACCATCCACACAGAAAACACGGAAAAAGATCAGAAACCTGACTTTTTTCGGTTAACTAAGCTAAAAACCCTAAACGCGTTATGCTGTGGTTTTACTCACAGCTCTGATCATCGCCCAGCGACGGTTTTGCGTAAGTTTATACGTAAGTTTGTGCGTAAAGCCTCACTTACGCTCCATTCTCCTTCTTCTTCTTCTCTCACTTTCTCATCCTTCTCCTTCTCTCTTTCACTTTCTCTCTCCACCTTCATTTCTTTCTCCACCTCTGTTTCCTTTTCTCTCTCTCTCTCTCTCTCTCTCTCTCTGTGTGTGTATAGTATAATAGAGGTGATATCAGTGTGAAGGTCTTTCTGCCAGTCGGATGCAGAAAACAGTTAAACTGCTTTTATATTGTATCACAGACAGTCAAGGGCACACACACACACACACACACCTACACACACACATACACACACACACACACACACACACACATACACACACACACACACACACCTACACACACACATACACACACACACGGAGGCGTTTACTCAGCAGGATGGATGGTGTTGGCTGACAGTGTTTCTACAGTATTTTGCTGAAAGAAACTCTTCAAACGGACACAGACAGGTAGAGACTTAACCAGGTCACTGTCTCTCTCCCTGTCTTTCCCTCTCTCTCTCTCTCTCTCTCTCTCTCTCTCTCTCTCTCTGTCTCTCTCTCTCTCTCTACTCTCTCTCTCTCCCACACACACACTCTCACACTCTCTCTGCTCTGACTGGACTGTGTTTGATCTGAAGCTCCAACAAACTGAAAGAAGAACAACCAGAACGAGAGCAGCAGCAGCTCTGCAACCCTCATAAATCATTCATCCACTCTCAGCCTCGGCACTGAGGGGCTTTGAACTCTGTCCTCTCTCTCTCTCTGTCCTCTCTCCACTATCTCTATCTCTATCTCTCTCTCCACTATCTCTATCTCTATCTCTATCTATCTCTATCTCTCTCTCTCCACTATCTCTATCTCTCTCTCCACTATCTCTATATCTCTCTCTCCACTATCTCTATCTCTATCTCCACTATCTCTATCTCTATCTATC